>NW_026708471.1:0-53078 GCF_902713425.1 Acipenser ruthenus | reverse complement strand
AAAGAGTGCTCAACCTGAATGTTCTAATCCGCTGGATTTTCTAACAGTGCGAGGATTAAGGATTGAGTTAGTACAAGCTAAATATTCCCATTAAAGTCCGCTTCACTTACTAGTTTCTGATTTTTTACCTGAAGTGCTGAGACTCGTTTCCTGCGATGTAATTAAATTCTCAGAATAATAATAGTACAAAATATATATACATTACATTGTCTTTCTGTTCAACAACATTAGACTGACTCTAATTCCAATTATGTTACCCCCAGATTTTCTCCTCAATTTATAATGCCCAATTATGTTCCCTCACCGCAGTAATTCCCCACACTGCTCAGGAGAGTGAAGGTTCAGTAGGTGTCCTCTGATCCCACAACCAAGCTAATTGATGTCAGCGAGCTACTGGCCTCTGGAGGACAAAGGCCAGCCCTGCAGGTGCCCGCTTGTGCTCTTCATGCTCCTGTCCAATAGGGTCTACTGGAGTAGAACTCCAAGGGATGATTGCTCTCATCCACTGAGAGCTATCATACCCTGACTGTAAGAATCATCCTGCACAACACACAGCCAGGACATGAACCTGCGCTCCCCTAACTGTACAGAATCACCCTGCACACCACACTGCCGTGCCTTTACCAGGGGAGACACTCGGGGACCCCTGCACTCCCCTGACTGTATGACTTAAGCAGGTTTAATTGCAGATAAGTGCAAGTAAAAGTGCATTAAAGGCAGAGTGCAATATTGTCCATGAGGGAAGAGTTGAGTTTTGCAGGTGTTGTCTGAAGAGGTGTGTCTGGAGGGTGGTCAGGGACTGGGCAGTCCTGACATCCGTAGGAAGGTCGTTCCACCACTGCGGGGCGAGGGTGGAGAAGGAGCGGGCTCTGAAGGCAGGGGAGCGTAGAGGAGGCACAGCCAGTCTTCTAATGCAGGCGGAGCAGAGAGGTCGAGTGGGGGTGTAGGAAGAGATGAGGGTCTGGAGGTAGCTGGGTGCAGTCTGGTAAAGGCATCGGTAAGCGAGTACAAGAGTCTTGAACTGGATGCGAGTGGTGATCGGGAGCCAGTGGAGTAAGCAGAGCAGTGGAGTAGCGTTGGAGAAGCGAGGCAGAGAGAACACCAGGCGAGCTGTGGAGTTCTGGATGAGCTGGAGCGGATGGGTGGAGGACGCAGGGAGGCTGGCCAGGAGGGAGTTGCAGTAGTCTAAGCAGGAGAGTACCAGTACCTGGACGAGGAGTTGCGTGGAGTATTTGGTGAGGAAGGGTTGGATTTTTCATATGTTGCTCGGGAAAAATCGACTGGTGCATGCTAGAGTGGAGATGTGCTGGGAGTAGGAGAGGCATGGGTCCAGGGTTACACCAGGGTTCTTGGCTGAGGAGGAGGGAGAGTGCAGTGAAAAAGAGAAGAAATTGTCATCAGAGAAGTCCAGAGGTCTGACAGAGAGGGTGGAGGGACAGCAGGCCCTGAAGAAGGTGAGGCCCAGTTGACCGCCAGCTTTGTGGGTAGGAGGGAATGGAGAGAGAGAGAGAAGTTGAAGGATTGAAAAAGAGGAAAGAATCCAGTAGAGTGGATGGGGTTGGAGAGATGGATATTGAAATCACCTAACAGGACAGTTGGGGTAGACAGAGAGGAGAGGGAGGAGAGGAGATAGTCAAGTTCATCGAGAAAATGAGCGAGAGGTCCAGGGGGGCGGTACAGTACAATTAGCAGGAGATGACAGGGAGAGGTTAGTTGGACAGCATGAAATTCAAAGGTATTAACAGAGAATGAGGAGAGGTCAGAGTGGACAGAAAAGAGTAAGGAAAGAGGAGAAGACTAGTCCCACCTCCCCATCCAGTGAGATTTGTTAGCAGAGGAGTGACAATTCCAGAGGGCATCAGAAAGAGTGCGGGAGAGATTGGGAGGGGGGAGAGGCAGAGGGATGAGGTTAGAGGGGTTAGGGGAGAAATGGTAGAGAAAGGATTCAATGGGATCACACAACTACAAAAAGCTGTGTGGAAACCAATCAAATTGCAAATCAACCTCTATTCAATTTAACCACACTCACCTGGTACTAATCAGAAACAGTAAATCACCTAATTAAAACAACACCACCTTTGTAATGTTACTTAAATACAGCTAATGTTAATTACTTGAAGCAGGATCACTTACCTATCTGCCTCTGACTCTGCTTACCTGTAGACCTGTACAAATATATTATGATAATACTGTATCGTATTAATAAAATTCCCATGTTGGTAATCTTTGATATATTATGATAATACTGTATCGTATTAATAAAATTCCCATGTTGGTAATCTTTGATATATTATGATAATACTGTATCGTATTAATAAAATTCCCATGTTGGTAATCTTTAATATATGCGAGACAGAAAAATATCACTGCTTCATTTGCCAAGGCAGGAGATTGTAAGGTTGTAATGATTCAGAATTAAAAGCTTGGACAAACCCTGTGTGAGCTCAATAACTTATTTTCTTTTTTTTTTTTAATGGTTTACATTTTTTAATTTAATGTGCCCAATTATTTTACCACAGATTTTCTCCTTAATGTGTCCAATTACTTTTGCTCCTCACCACAGCAATTCCCCACACAGCTCAGGAATTTAAAAGGAAATCCGTGTTAATTATCATAATTTATCAAGAGTTCATTTGGAAAAGGAGGGTTTTAATTAATCAAAAAGTACATAAGTCATATTGAAACAGTATTTAAGTTCTTACAGGTCTGGCTTTGCTGGGAGGCGCAGCAGTTGCAGCAGCAGCAGCAGCAAATGTAATTTTAGAGCTTGAGTGTGAGCCTGAGACTGACAGACCCCGGCTGCGATG
The DNA here is from genome assembly GCF_902713425.1 of Acipenser ruthenus. Lineage (NCBI taxonomy): Eukaryota > Metazoa > Chordata > Actinopteri > Acipenseriformes > Acipenseridae > Acipenser > Acipenser ruthenus. The sequence continues at coordinate 50,271 of NW_026708471.1, read as the reverse complement.
CCGACGATACAGAGAGAGGGTGTACAGGACCAGGGTTCATTTCTTAGATTTACCAGATGACGATCTGGATAGGGCAGTTCTTGTCGACCTCTGTCAGGCTCTGCGGAAGGACGTTGAATTGCCTATGAAAAGGGGCCGTGCCGTACCCCTGTATATGAAGGTGTTGGCAGCATTGTCCTTCTATGTGTCTGGGTCATTTCAAAGGGTCACGGGTGACTTTATAAAGAGGGTTAATTATTATATCAGTATCCCACTTAATCAGGAGCAGCTACAAAATATTAAAAGTGAGTTTCATGACATTGCTGGATTTCCCAGAGTAAAGGGAGCCATCGATTGCACACACGTTGCACTTAATCACTGCAGCACCATGCATATGTGAACAGGAAGGGTTCCAACATTCACTAAACATGCAGGTGATTTGTGATGCATCCTATAACATGTGAAACATATGTGCAAATTCCCCTGGCTCCTGTTATGACTCTTACATTTTGATACAATCTGCTGTGTTTAATCATTTCAGAGACCCAATACACCAGATTGCATATTAGTAGGTCAGTACTGTAAGACTACCTAGATAATTCAATATTTGTAGTTATAAAAATATTTGAGCCTTTTCTATAATTGTGGTTATGAATGAGATTTATTCACTTGTTTTAATCATTTGTAAACTTACGGAACATTTGTTGTATCGCTAAAATGCACCCAGTGAAATTATTATTTGTTTATTTAGCAGACGCCTTTATCCAAGGCGACTTACAGAGATTAGGGTGTGCGAACTTTGCATCAGCTGCAGAGTCACTTACAATAACGTCTCACCTGAAAGACGGAGCACAAGGTTAAGTGACTTGCTCAGGGTCACACAGTGAGTCAGTGGCTGAGCCGAGATTTGAACCGGGGACCTCCTGGCTAGAAGCCCTTTTCTTTAACCACTTCAATCTGCCCGTGACGTCCAATTTTTACCCACATGCCAGATAATCGTAAATCAGCATTTTATATGTGAAATGTTCTAAATAAATGTACATTCTGAATGACAAAATGCACTATTTTAAATGAAGTTTACAAATTATACACAAAATAGATATTCCCATTATTTTTTTATTTCCATTTGGCTGCTGCTCGCTGGTGGAACAGCCGTCTCCCTGTACGCTAGCAGTTTCTATAACAGCGAATTATGTTTCCATTCATTTTTCTTGATCTCATTAAAATGCATTCTAAGTTCCCCTTATCTAGTCGTTGAGACAGGAAGTGATGTACGTGGCCTGCGACAATTAACCTTTTTAATGAGAAATTTGTTCATTAACAACCTCATCGACTTAATTTCAAAGCATTATCGGACTGATTTTATAAACAAATTCTGTTTGAAAATCACAAGTTACTAAAGCTGTTGTTACTATACCGCGAGTTCCAAGGATAAGCAGGAAGTTCTAAGCAAATCACAAGCACAATTTTTATTACCAGAGAAACAAAAACAATATCAGATTCCATCTTCATACTATGATGGATTCTGTTCCAATGTCTTCGGGAGTTGATGTGCAAAAGATAATTCTCCCAAACGTGTTTGAACCCTTGGAACAGCCAAATGAACATAATCCTGAGACCACAAACTAAAGCCAATGTGAGCACTTTCTACCAGAGCACTCAAATAAGAAGGTGTGGCAATGTGCCCCGCCCCTGCGTGCATTTGTGTGTTATGTGTTGTGTGTTGCGTGCGTGTGTAAATGTTGGTGTATAGATTGGTACACGGGATATAAACGGGTCTGTGTTTCACGTGTGATTTAAAAAGGTAGATTTGTATTTAGGCACGAGGAGGGCACAAATCACTTCACGTGCTGGTTAAATGTAATATGTGAGCACGGGGTTGCACAGAATTAATTCACGTGCTGGGATTCAAGTGAATAATTAATTAGTAATTGAATCCCAGCACAACAGTATATATAGATGCACATTTTCATTCAGTCGGGGTTGGGTGTTCGGTGAGTGGAGAACGGGAGAGAGAGAAGGAGTAACGTAAATAGAAAAGAACGTAAATATTGTTATCTGCTCACCGTGTTTGTTTGTCTGTCTAGTCCGTTTTGTTTGTCTTTTTATTTTGGCGTGTAGTGCCGTGTCCCGTGTTTTTGTGTTTAAAACCTTTTATTTTCTGTTCTGTTTATTAAATGCTGAGCGAAAGCATTCACTCAGCTGCACCAAACCCCAAATCTCTGTCTGTTTATTTCCTGCATCTGGTCTAACGCCACCCACTCCGGCCGTCTTTGTGACAGAAGGTATCAAGCTTTTAAACGCATTAAATACAAAATAATACCAATAAAAAAGTTAGAACTAGCCTAGTTTTATATACACATGGCAATGATATGGCAAAGGGGAGCAGTCTAGAACAAACCAGCAGCATGAATTATACAATACATTATGTAAAGACTGCTTACAAGCATCCTGGTCAATATAATCATTGTCATCCAAAACAGAGAGAATAGTAGCAGTCACTGGCTTTAACCTGCTAGATTGAGAAAAAGCATTCTTGTTCCCAAAAAGAGAACCTAATTTAGGTCCTAATTTTAATACCAATTGATCAATATGATAATTAAAAGCAAGATGCTCATCAATCCATATAACCAAATATTTATAAGAAGAGACGTTCTTAAGTAGCTCCATGTAATGTAACAATAACCCAAGACAGATCTTCCTCCTCTGCACTGTACAATATTAAATTCAGTTTGCAAATCCCTCTGTACTTCCGGAGCTATATACAAAATAATATCGTCAGCATATAAATGTACAACTAAACTTACCCAAATCAGATCCCAGGTCATGCATATAGAGGGTATAGGGGATTGGTCCAAGGACTGACCCCTGAGATACCTCTTTACATAGAGGCTCAAAGACCCTGAGTTACCCCCTTACATAGACTCAAAGACCCTGAGGTACCCCCTTACATAGAGACTCAAAGACCCATGAGGACCCCCTTACATAGAGGCTCAAAGACCCTGAGATACACCCTTACATAGACTCAAAGACCCTGAGGTACCCCCTTACATGGAGACTCAAAGACCCTGAGGTACCCCCTTACATAGAGACTCAAAGACCCATGAGGACCCCCTTACATAGAGGCTCAGAGGTGGAAATAATTCCATCAAATAATCCTTGAACCAATCCACAGCCCTCTCACGAAATCCTAAACAGCATCATGTTTTACGCATCATGTTTTACACAGAATCAAAGCTTTAGATAAATCCATCAATAAAGCACCAACACATGTGCCAGCATCGAAAGCAAGTGATGGATCATTAATCACCTTAGGACTGCAGTTTGTTTCAAATAGTTTCAAATAGTTTGTGCTCATAGCGACCTGGTAAAAGCACTGTTGCTTGGGAGTTTACCTTTATCATGTGAGCACACTACAGACAGCGACCCCTACTGGTCAGGAAGATTCTTCCCAGGCTGGGCCCTCACCTACAGGGTTCAGCAGCTTGCTAACATGCATTGCTCTCAGGTTATATGTAGGCTGTTTGTCTGTCCGTCTGACTGTCTTTCTGTATGTCCTTTTTGAGTTATGCACATAGCTGGAGAAACTAGCTAAGGACATTCTTTAGCATATTGAGGGGATCATAATTTCAGGGTCTATGGAGGCTGCCTCTGTCCAACTGACTGTCTATATTTGAGGGTTATATTTTCAAATAAATCTAAAGAACCGCTTATTCAATTGTGATGGAAGTTGAAAAGGACATTATTTAGGACATTAACATGATCAGAATCTGGGGATATATGGAGGAACCTTGATTCTATGTCTGTAATCTACTTCACAGCTGTGGAGCGGGATCAGTTTTTGGTATGCTTGTTATATTATGGTACAGAGCGGGATCAGTTTTTGGCATGCTTGTTACATTATGGTACAGAGCGGGATCAGTTTTTGGCATGCTTGTTACATTATGGTACAGAGCGGGATCAGTTTTTGGCATACTTGTTACATTATGGTACAGAGCGGGATCAGTTTTTGGCATGCTTGTTACATTATGGTACAGAGCGGGATCAGTTTTTGGCATGCTTGTTACATTATGGTACAGAGAGGGATCAGTTTTTGGCATGCTTGTTACATTATGGTACAGCAGTGGTACTCACTGTGATATCATTCTACCACTCCGCTGTAGCTGCCTTTGTGCTACCATTGCCCCTTAATACCTGACCATTGCAATGTGTCACTGCTGGATTGCCAGAAATGTAATAATGAAGTATTCATTTGTGAAAGGTGAGTGACAATGACATTGGCTACTGGCAAGCAGGCTCCATGAGACCTTCCCCTCACAGCTCCGCAAGGTCAGTCCTGACCTGAGCACCATCTTTCTGCCATTCAGTCCTGGGCCTCTCTCATGCAGAGACTGACAATTGTTCTTAATAGTTCTTAAAAGGGCAAAGCTGAAACCTTCATACTCCAACCGGATTCGAATCCAGGCTTTTCAGAGGCTGAGCCACCTAGCCTCTGCTTCTTTTAAAGAAATCCCTGCCATATCGTGTGGTTAAGTTAATGATGACTGTAGCTGTTTTTAATTGTTTCGATGCTCTAATTGAAGGATTCTACCCCTTACACAAAGGTCTTTTTAAACAATTACATTGCTGTTCATTTAATGGATCGTTGTATGCCAGTGTTTTTTTCTTTTCATTACCTTGGTCTATATCCATCGTTTGCATGTTGTAGTCAATTGGCCTTCTTGACCTTGGAAAGGATCTAAACTTGAAATTGTTCTCGTTGGTTCTCACACCATAAGAGACGCTTCAATTCACTGGTAGTTACTACCTGAAATCTGAGAGAACAAACACATTCACATGTTCTTAAAGATGCAACACCCAGCCCATTCGTCTTGATTTCATCTTTACTATATCTCCAATACTGGTGCTCATGGGGTTATAAACCAAGCTTTTTAAAGTTATTGTAACAAAATACTTCAATAATCGTACGTGCCATGCTCTTCCATTTTCTGGATCAGAATGTGCAGTTTTGTAAGAAGCATATTTTATAGCAAATATTTTCATTAATAAATGATATCTGATACCATGCAATGTTAAAACAAGCTGTTTGCAAGCCTTAGTTTCAGTAGTCTTGCGCTTCCTAGGTCGTTTATAACAGTTGATCTTTTCAGCGCATTTGAGGAGATGTCATTTTATTGCCTCTCCCAATGGGTCAATGATGAGAGACCTGGTCATGAAATACTGTTAAACATAAAGGTTGAAACACTGTGCAGTGCCCCTACAAACAAAAGGAGCAAAGCTTTACAATAGTAACCTTGTGTTAATATTAACCCTGCTCAGGGATGAAATCCTCTGCGAAGGGATATTGTGGAGGCACTCTTGCGTCGGTACGTCCCATGCACTCACTAGCAGATATCTGGAGAAGCACTTATCCAGTTGTCATGACACTTGGAATTAACATTATTTAGCAGAAGTTATTGAAAATATCAGATGTCTGATATTCTGTGTCTGTCTGTCTTTCTGTCTGTATATCCATCTGTCTGCTTCTGACATACTTACTATTATTATTATTATTATTATTATTATTATTATTATTATTATTATTATTATTATTATTATTATTACATTTTAAAGAAGAAATCCTGTTTCCTCTGCTGGTGTTTTTGTTGCTACTGTATGCAGATATTAAGGCTCCCCATGCACATGAAATTGCGTCTGTGGAGAGCTCACATCAAACATTACCAAACGAAATGCCATGTTTGCTTCATGCATATTTATGCTCCTGCTGAAGTTGTATAGGTCTCTCCTTTGGCACTGAATATAATAAATCTAAAAGGATTACCAGTCTCCAATATTAAATCGAGTCAGTCCATTCATAGACCTATCTGCCAAGCGCTCAGTCAGTAATGGTATTTTTTTATGCCAGAGAACTTTTTTTTTTATCAGATACTGTGGATGTTGTGTACCTTGTAAATCAATTCCTTCTGCTCTGCTTAGATGTCACTTAGTAACCCAGGGACCTGTGTTTCTGGTACGTGTGGTGGATACACTGATCTGGAAAGTTACTGTATTCTTTGAGTGACAGTGACAAAAAAAATCTTAATTGCTGTGCACTTCCTTTTGTTATGTAGGTCTCAAATGTGGAGTTCTGAAAGAAACACATGCTAGAGTAAAGTTGTATTTTTATTTTAAAACATGATACTACACTGGGCTGGGATCTAAAACACTGGGGACATTTAAGAAAGACTAGATTCTGTGTATTTCAATTGGTTCCCCCAGTAGGGGAGAATGGTGTGCTTACAAGGGATGAGCCTTGATATGCTTAATGTTCTATCAGGCTACAGAACTTGAGCTCACTGGTTCTGTTGCTGTCTGTATTTCGCTGCGTGGCTGGGAAGGTGCTGCTGAGTAGCTTGTGCAGTGCTACGCCACGCTTCGTATTAAAACCCTGCAATGTCACGTCCTGCAAAGAAGGCTTGTAGAATATACCGTCCTCAAATCCAGGATGCTGCAGTTAAATAGGACAGGGCAGCTACTATCTGTGCAGCATTTGTAAACAGAACAACATGTCCAATTTCCTGCCTCACTCACCTGTGGGATTTCATTTAGTAAAATAGAATGATGCCGAATACATGATTGATTTTCCTTTGGAACCTGTTGGAGCCTATTGATCTTCAACATGAAAATAAGCCCCTGTGCAGCACTTTACACATGGACTAGTGACAAGAAACTGCAGGTGTGAATGGTTAAGCAGCATGGCACGACAGCGTGTGTGTTGTTGTGGGATATCGCCACACCTCGGGTGCGTTGTGTACGAGGCGAAGCTGAGCGCCTTCAACCACCCGAGAGAAAGTGCCATATTGCAGTTATGCAATGCTTATGAAGTCATTTTGAATGAAAAAAAAGACAAAAGTAAGCTTTAAAAGATATGTTTAATGAAAATGTATGTGATAACATTCCGCCCAAGAAAGTAGTTCTCCAACTGTCTGTAGATAATAAAACGGTAATACAAATACTAACTTTTAAAACTGCCGCAGATCATTTATGAACATTAAGTGACATTTCCATTGAAAACGCAACCTTGAAAGTAGCTTATTTGGCCACTAGATGGCACAAAAGTAATGTCTCGTTACTGACGTTTTTTCCATGCTTGGAGTCCAGCATCGGAGAGCAAGTGCATGGCTATGCACAGCATGCTACTTAAAAAGTGAACTCCCATGGGCTCCAGTGAACTCCTATGGGCTCCAGTGAACTCCTATGAGCTCCAGTGAATACCACGTTTCTTGTTCATCAATGAGAGTTTGGAGAATGCGGCAGAATGCAGATGGCAGTAGAGAGAGCTTTCAAAATGATGCAACAGGGCAGAGGGGATTTCAAACTTAAAACCTTGTGTGGCTTCCTTATTTGGCTCATGGATGTTGAGGTGTTTTTTGTTGCTTCATTGAAGGCTAGTGGCATGTATGTTTGACCACTTTCTGTCACTGGGAGTCTGAGTGGAGTTTTCTGAGACCTTCACTACGTCGTCTTGCTAAGTGGACTTGTATGTCCAACCAGATTTTTCCGACAAGGCCTGTGGTGTTCTCTAAGAAATTGGTCATAAAGAATCGCTGAATGACAAAATCAGCTACCATTTCATGAGACATGGTGAAAGAAAAATTTGTTTTGCAAGACAGAAAGAACTGTTGTGAGGTTAGTGGAGTAGTGATATGTTTGTTTACCTGTGACCAGGCTGTATCACCACAGCTCTGATGTCACAAACCCACTGAAATGAATAGCAGGGATATATGTATGCAATAAGGCCCGACAGGCCGTCCGTATACGTCGAATATATGGACGCCTCGAGACGTTCCAGGTGACTGAGTATAAAGACAGCGATTTTCTTTTTGTTTATGGTATTAATTGTTCTTCATTCAAATCGGCATGTCTACTTACTACTTTGGGATTTTTTGTAGATAATTGGTCACACAGTTTCATAGTTACAGCTGTACATATGTAACTGTAAAAGCAAGATGGCTACCGTCCAGTACTTTAAATTCTGTGAGGCTAAAAATAAATAAATAAAATAAAACCAAAAATACATTCATTAAAAAAACCGATTTCTAGATGTTGAATGGAACATTCCCATTGAAAATGCAGTTTTTTTTTTATTTAATTTGACTCATTATACTTCTTGTAATTCTTGGTTTGTTCATTACATTTTAAAGTAAAATATTACCGTCCATTTTCCTCATGACGCAGCACAAATGAGCCTTTAAATCGCACAGACCCTTTATTCTCTGTTAATCGCAGACAGATGGTTGGTTATATAAGTTGCCATTCCTGGCCAATGTTAATCAGACGAGATCGGGTTCTTTTTATGTGGTTTCTCTGCCAGTACATTTATTTCACTTGTTGAGTTCATGAGCACATTTTTCATATTTGACCTTGCCTGGCCTTCTGTATTTAAACTAAATGATTTTCACTACATGCTGAATTCACAAGCAACTTGTTTAAAGTCACCTTACCTTCTAATACAGATTGCCTTCTGCACTTCATGCTGGGGCTATATCAGTGTGCTATAGATTGCTGTGATACATTATTTAAAGTTTAACACCTTATTCCCTAATAGCAGCAAGCTTGAAGCAATGTAGCAAGAGGAAGAGTGTGTTTCTGCACGGATTCAGTCTTTTGGGTGAGTTTGTTATCCTTCCATCACACATCGCCTATGACAAGAGACAGTCCAAATCAGAAGAAAAATATGCACAGAACTACAGAAATATTATGCACACAGATGCAGCGTGTTCTGCGGAGCATCTTATGTATTTTGTATTTGTATTAATAATGCCTTATAAAAATGTAAATCAAGTAATCAATCATATCAAACAATGTATGGGTTAAGAACATCCAATTTAATATATCAAGCATTTTTTGGGCCACATTTTCAAAGTCTTAACTCCAGTTAACTCCTACTTTTTGAAGGAGACAAAACATCTATTAATTTAACAAAACTAGAACCAAACAACTAAGTTATATGTTTCAGGTCACTTTAGCAGTCTGTTTGTGATAATTCTGATGACGATGTAGCTGCAGAATGTGGGAATCTGTGGGAGACTGTAAATTCCGCGATTTCCGAGGAATTCCGTTATCCGCAGAGTCGGACTGCCTCTACCCATGACGTACCGTACGTACTTCATGGTTTTTTTATATTTTTTATTCCACAAATAATTACATTTTTCATTAAATATCACAAGATCACTGTAGCTACCCTAACTCGTTTGAAGGTACAATAGTCTATTACTTTTTACAAGGCAGTACAGAGTTAATCCATACCTACAGGTGAGCCGGATGTAGAGAAGGGCATTCTTCAGACAGGTGAGCCGGGTGTGTAGAGAAGGGCATTCTTCAGACAGGTGAGCTGGGTGTAGAGAAGGGCATTCTTCAGACAGGTGAGCCGGATGTGTAGAGAAGGGCATTCTTCAGACAGGTGAGCCGAGTGTGTAGAGAAGGGCATTCTTTAGACAGGTGAGCTGGGTGTAGAGAAGGGCATTCTTCAGACAGGTGAGCCGGTGTGTAGAGAAGGGCATTCTTCAGACAGGTGAGCCGGGTGTGTAGAGAAGGGCATTCTTCAGACAGGTGAGCCGAGTGTGTAGAGAAGGGCATTCTTTAGACAGGTGAGCTGGGTGTAGAGAAGGGCATTCTTCAGACAGGTGGGCTGGGTGTGTAGAGAAGGGCATTCTTCAGACAGGTGAGCCGGGTGTGTAGAGAAGGGCATTCTTTAGACAGGTGAGCTGGGTGTAGAGAAGGGCATTCTTCAGACAGGTGAGCCGGGTGTGTAGAGAAGGGCATTCTTCAGACAGGTGAGCCGGGTGTGTAGAGAAGGGCATTCTTCAGACAGGTGAGCCGAGTGTGTAGAGAAGGGCATTCTTCAGACAGGTGAGCCGGATGTAGAGAAGGGCATTCTTCAGACAGGTGAGCTGGGTGTGTAGAGAAGGGCATTCTTCAGACAGGTGAGCCGAGTGTGTAGAGAAGGGTGTTCTTTAGACAGGTGAGCTGGGTGTAGAGAAGGGCATCCTTCAGACAGGTGAGCCGAGTGTGTAGAGAAGGGTATTCTTTAGACAGGTGAGCTGGGTGTAGAGAAGGGCATTCTTCTGACCCATGTTTTGTAAAGTTAATTTTTTTTGTTTGTTTTAAATGATACCAGAAAAGAGAAAACAAAACCCTGAACCAAAGGAGGACCCTCAGTATAGTTTTTTAACTTCACCTTTTTCTGCTTATCAATTACTTCTAATCAACAACAACAACTTCAATTTATATATAGTGCCTTATCATGTGCAGACATGCACTTCTCAAGGCTCTTTACACAGTTAAAAAAAAAAAAAATATACAATATTTTAGATAGCATATGTACTGTAGTATAAACGAAGAAAATACAGTGGTAAACAAATAAACCAGAAGAAACATATGGTAGGGAGCTCAGATGATACATTGACATTGCACTTTAATTAAACATTCAGTTATTATTACACTTAGCCTTAAAGGGCGGTGGAATATTCAACTATAACAACCGTGGTCACCCTTGGCCAAACTCTCATTCGCATTCCAATGCCCTAACTGCAGAGACAAATCTTAAAGGCAAGGTCACTTGCAAATGTTCTCTGTGCTCATATAATTAATACCTGAAATAAGTTTACCAATTAAAAACAATATCATTCTAGGGCTCTAATTAGTTTAATTATGCAGTTGTAGCACTACTATTTTATAATAAAGGTTTTAAGGTTTAATTAGCATTGTGTAAACTGATGAGCTGTAATTTAGAAATCGAGATGAAATCATAATAGTGTACAGTCGGAACTACTTTATCAGGATGCCTCGGGAGATGTAAAGTCCCAGTTAAACGAAAGGCATTTGAGACAACCTTAGTCACACTTTTTTGTTTCTAAATTCAAAGAAAAAAGAATGAAATCACATCACATTATGAGTACATGTTAAATACATACTTTAAAATATGAGACAACTGGTTTTTTTTTATTCCTAAACAAAATGATTAGCTGTTTTTTTATTTCTACATTAAATGAAAAATAATGAAATCCCATCTTATGACAAGGCGAGGCGCCTGCGATGTTGACACACCAACTTACTTTGTAAGGGCAGCCTCAGAAACCACAGGAGACTCCAATTTACGCAAGTCACAGTGTAATCACATACTCACTGCACTGTGCTACGCGAACCTGTCTTGCTCTGAAAAGCGATCTCCGTTCATCATTTGAAAATTTGAAAACTAAACTAAAACGGCACCCTTTTTGCCTGGCCACTTTATTAGGCCTTACAGAATGCCTAAAATATTGTTTGCCCTGATCACAGCCTTCACACAACACGGCAGAGACTCCACTAGGTGCTGGAAGGAGCCTCGAGGGAATGATCTAGTTCATTCCAAACATGCTCGATTGAATTGAGATCTGTGAATTGCGGTGGCTATGGAAGATAAATTCTTTGTCATGCACCTCAAACAATTCTGCCACAGTGGAATGGGAGTAGCGTGATCTTGAATGTAGCCAGCATCATCAGAGTATAAGTGTAAAGAGTTAATGAAAAGATTATAAGTACAAAACTGTGCAGCTGTGCAAAGTATGCTATTATCCGGCTGCTATCAGGGAAAGAATGCTTTATTGCCTGAGAAAGTGACATTAAATTAACCTCACCTGAACTGGTGCAAGCAGGGGTTCTCTGGTCAGATAAGCAAACAACGATTCTTTGCATGCAAAGGGGTGTAAAAACTTTATAAAACAGCAGGTACTCAAGAAGCATCAGGATCCTCCATGAACACACACCAGTCCCGTGTCTGATGCTTCTTCCAGAAGTTGCTAACTCATATCATTGCTTCAATTCTGTTAATAACTAGTGGCCTCATTGTCGTGTCTAATGATAATGATTAAGTGGTAACCTTTGGTTATTGTGATCAATAAAGGAAACTTATTAAGTTCTGTTTATATCCTTGTTGTGCGCAATCCTTCACACAGTGAAATACAGAAATACAGAAATAAATCATTTGGATATACCAGGAGAACATGCACTACACCAAGGCACATTTTGTGAAGAAAAAGATTAAATATCTCAAGCGTCTGTTTTTTAAAGAGGTCCTTTTCCCCTGCTAATTAATAGAGATTGGATATTCATAACTGAATATCCTTCTGTAGGTTTTGTGACAAGTTAATGTACCGTGATGTTTGCAGTTACTGATCATAGATCACGTAGCCAAGAGGTACATTTAGCTTTCATTACTGAATCTTTTGTAAGGCAATACAAAATTTCACCAACAACCCACTCTTTCAATAAAGAACTCCTGAGAAACATCAAACACCTTTTATTACACCTGTTGCAATTAGGCTTAAGTACTTTTATTAATAGAGATCAATGAAGAAGTCTTAATTAAGCATTGAGATCTCCATTCATCAGTATTTGCATACTCTCCATTTAAAATATAGAACCAAAATATCTTCAAGTGGAGCAGTGCTAATAATGTGCTAACAAGAGGTAGGAACATGGATTTGAAAGCCTTGGTTAGCTCTTGCGAATGATTTAATAGTTAACAAAGACAAACCCTTGAGATAGTCATCCCTTTCCAGTGAGTGTGTGCAATGTGAGCAGTACATACTACAGTTAAATATAGCAAAGAGTGAGAGAAAGTGGAAAGTGACTCAGTGGAGCATAATGAACTTACTAAAAAGGTAAACACAGGAGCATAGTCGGTAGCATACGTCCCCCACTTCTGCTCTCATTTTAATATAAGAGCCGTCTTATAAAACAAATTGATTACCATGACATATATAGTTTGTGTGTGATATACAGACAGACGGATGGACGGACCGAGAGACACCATATATCCACAGAATCTGATATTATTTATAGTCCATGCTAAATAATGTTAATATCAGATTTCATGACTAGGGGAGAAGCGTTTTTCCTAATACAGTATATGGAGAACTCTGTGAAGTACTGCCACCTCTACATCCCCTCAGAGCTGGTGGCTTGCTGGTTTTCAGCTGGTCATGCTGGTTCAGGCCAGTTAAGGAGCTGGTTGAACTGGTCCAAGAAGAAAATGGTTCATTGAAACTCCTTTACTGTAAAGATCTAAAGTCAGCTGCTTGCTGTCGACATCATATATTTGCACATCACTGTATAAATGCTATGAGCCCAGTAAGAGACCAGTGAATATTTGTTGCCATTTCCAGCTCTTCTCTTCTGATGGACTCCTGCGTGTTGGGGTTACCATTAGTCTGATATTGATTTATCAGTGTTAAAAACATACAATTTCCATGGAATGACTTTACTGACATGTATAACCTACTGCAGCTGTAGTACCCAGAGCATGTCTGTTTAATTCCCAGAGTGACAAAGTGAAGGCTGCTGGAAGGAGGAAATGTGTGTGTTGGGAATGTAAACAAACTGGACAGCCAGCAAAGACTTCTAAATCTAACAGGGAGGCATGGCACGAACCGGAGTCCAGGCACACAGCAAGCGAGCGTCTTAAACACTGTGCAACACAGCCGGGCTCATCTGCATTTGTGGTTCGACAGTTTTTAACCTCATCTCACCGACAGGAGTCAGAATCTGTTCCGACAGTGCATCATACAACTGCCGTTACATAAAGAAATGTTTTAGAAAGAAAGAAAGAAAGAAAGAAAGAAAGAAAGAAAGAAAGAAGGAAAGAAGGAAAGAAAGAAAGAAAGAAAGAAAGAAAGAAAGAAAAAGAGCTGGTTCTCTGTCAGTTCAAGGTTAATATAATTTCATGGCTTAAAGTGCATAAGCTCCTGTTATTCCCAAAATGAAGGAAAGAACCATTAGAATTCCCCCACCTCCTGAATACATCAAAGTCAGGTCTTTTCAATAGAGCACAGCACCGTGGTAATGTGTTGCGCTCCATAATGGTATTGCAGTGCCTGTGCCGATCCTCACATGAATTTGCCGTGGATTCTACAAGGGATGGTGCCAATTGAAGTGAATCAGCATGTCTCCCAAGCTAACAAGGCTATTTCTACTGGGAACAATGGTGACTGAAGTAAAGTCAGAATGTCCATTATAGCTGGTGTGGCAAACTTTACTATTCCAAATCTGCAGCTCTTTGTAAAAAGACTATATTTTAAGAAAGTTGGTAAAGCACAATGGGTCTACAACTGAACATTTCCCTTATTAATAATAATAATAATAATAATAATAATAATAATAATAATAATAATAATAATAATAATAATAATGCATATTTGCTAGCGCTCTTCTCAGTGGTTCTGGGCTCTGTAGCTCTCATACTGAGGTATAAGAATTGTTCTCTTCACCTGGCTTTGAGTTTGTTTGGGTATCATTAGTGCTGGCACTGAACAGTCTTCCTCATTCCACACTGTGACATTTCAACCTTCAGCCCCACCTACATTATTATATTTAGACAGAGAGAGTGGCACAGATGAACGCTTCCATTGTCACATGACTTGATTGGAACGGTGAGGGCTGCAGGGCCCAGCGCTTACAAAATCATGTGAAGGCAGGTAGACAAAAATGATAAGAATTCAATATTGGAGCAACAGAACCACTGAGAAGGATTGCAAACACTATAAAACAGTAAGGGGGTGTACAAAAACAACTCACTAGAGCAGCATTAGGTGCAGCTTTTCTTTGTTCTCGGGTTTGTTTGTGTATTTTCTTTTCCTGATGTTTCGTTCAACACTCTTCAGGATTACTATCATGCGTTAATCCAGACAGGGACTCACACTGACACGCAACAAATACAGACCACATCCAAATGGGATTTAAACAAGAGTCGAACAAGAGGCCAAGCAACACCCAATTAGAGCGAGGAAAGCCTGCTAAGAACAAACGAGACTTTAAAAAGAGATTTTAATAAGATGTAATCTTTCTTATAACGACCACTCGAGGGACTGTGTGTATGTGTGTGTATGTCTATATATATATATATATATATATATATATATATATATATATATATATATATATATATATAATATCTATATATATATATTATATATATATATATAGATATATATATATATATATATATATATATATTGCCAAAAGTTTTGTATCGCCTTATATAATTAAATAATTTTGTGTCATAAAGGCAAATGAAATCTACTGAATAATATTATGTTAACATATTGAATTACACACTGCTTTGTAGTTTTCCATATACTTAATGAAAAACTGACAGCATTTAAAAAACTGGACATTTTGAAATCTAACATGAAATACTGTACTACTGTTGAAGCTGACACCCTGGGATCCTTCAAGAAGCTGCTTGATGAGATTCTGGGATCAATAAGCTACTAACAACCAAACGAGCAAGATGGGCCGAATGGCTTCCTCTTGTTTGTAAACTTTCTTATGTTGTTATGTTCTTATGTTATGGCTTCCGGTAGACTTTTGCAATATCATTTTGTAGATTCTTTGATTGCACTATCTTAATAAAAGATCTAAATTATGTTCATATATTTTTTTGTTTTTTTTAATTATATCTCAATCCTAAATTTCTAGGTCATGCAACTTTTGGCCGTAGCTATAGTGTGCAAATGTATTAAGATTTGCCTTTTATATCCTTTACGATATATATATATATATATATATATATATATATATATACAGACGTGCTCAAATTTGTTGGTACCCTTACAGCTCATTGAAATAATGCTTCATTCCTCCTGAAAAGTGATGAAATTAAAAGCTATTTTATCATGTATACTTGCATGCCTTTGGTATGTCATAGAATAAAGCAAAGAAGCTGTGAAAAGAGATGAATTATTGCTTATTCTACAAAAGATATTCTAAAATGGCCTGGACACATTTGTTGGTACCCCTTAGAAAAGATAATAAATAATTGGATTATAGTGATATTTCAAACTAATTTGTTTCTTTAATTAGTATCACACATGTCTCCAATCTTGTAATCAGTCATTCAGCCTATTTAAATGGAGAAAAGTAGTCACTGTGCTGTTTGGTATCATTGTGTGCACCACACTGAACATGGACCAGAGAAAGCAAAGGAGAGAGTTGTCTGAGGAGATCAGAAAGAAAATAATAGACAAGCATGGTAAAGGTAAAGGCTACAAGACCATCTCCAAGCAGCTTTATGTTCCTGTGACAACTTTTAAGAAGTTTAAGGTCCATGGAACTGTAGCCAACCTCCCTGGGCGCGGCCGCAAGAGGAAAATCGACCCCAGATTGAACAGAAGGATAGTGCGAATGGTAGAAAAAGAACCAAGGATAACTGCCAAAGAGATACAAGCTGAACTCCAAGGTGAAGGTACGTCAGTTTCTGATCGCACCATCCGTCGCTTTTTGAGCGAAAGTGGGCTCCATGGAAGAAGACCCAGGAGGACTCCACTTTTGACAGAAAAACATAAAAAAGCCAGACTGGAATTTGCTAAAATGCATATTGACAAGACACAATCCTTCTGGGAGAATGTCCTTTGGACAGATGAGTCAAAACTGGAGCTTTTTGGCAAGTCACATCAGCTCTATGTTCACAGACGAAAAAATGAAGCTTTCAAAGAAAAGAACACCATACCTACAGTGAAACATGGAGAAGGCTCGGTTATGTTTTGGGGCTGCTTTGCTGTGCCTGGCACAGGGTGCCTTGAATCTGTGCAGGGCACAATGAAATCTCAAGACTATCAAGGCATTCTGGAGCGAAACGTACTGCCCAGTGGCAGAAAGCTCTGTCTCAGTCGCAGGTCATGGGTCCTCCAACAGGATAATGACCCAAAACACACAGCTAAAAGCACCCAAGAATGGATAAGAACAAAACATTGGACTATTCTGAAGTGGCCTTCTATGAGTCCTGATCTGAATCCTATCGAACATCTATGGAAAGAGCTGAAACTTGCAGTCTGGAGAAGGCACCCATCAAACCTGAGACAGCTGGAGCAATTTGCTCATGAAGAGTGGGCCAAACTACCTGTTAACAGGTGCAGAAGTCTCATTGAGAGCTACAGAAAACGTTTGATTGCAGTGATTGCCTCTAAAGGTTGTGCAACAAAATATTAGGTTAGCGGTCCCATCATTTTTGTCCATGCCATTTTCATTTGTTTTCTTATTTACAATATTATGTTGAATAAAAATCAAAAGCAAAGTCTGATTTCTATTAAATATGGAATAAACAATGGTGGATGCCAATTACTTTTGTCAGTTTCAAGTTATTTCAGAGTAAATTGTGCATTGTTCGTTTTTTGTGGAGGGGTACCAACAAATTTGAGCACATCTGTATATGTATATAAAATATATGTATATATATATCGACACCTATTATCGGGTATGTGAGAAGTGGTATAGACTCCACAAGGTGCTGGAAAGTGTATTGGGGGATTTTAATCTTTTCAGTCATTATTATTTCACACAATTGGTGCTCAAGGAGACACCTGCAGGGCTGGCCTTTGTCCTCCAGAGGCCAGCAGCTCGCTGAAATCTGCTCTTGAGTTCTTGGGTGTAAAGAGGCAGTTGACTTGATCGATCGGAGGACGCACACTGACCTTCAGTTCTCCTGAGTTGTTGTGGGTAATTGCTGCGGTGAGGGAGCATAATTGAACATTCTGAATTGGGGAGGTTAGAATGATTGGGTGCACTAAAAAAAGAAATCAAGTTAAAGATCATTTGGGGAGGGTAATGGTAGAGTAAGTGCACTCTGCAATAGACATGCATAGTCCCCATGGTAAACTACAGGCTAAAATGATACAATGCTTCTCAAATCAGGAAAGAACAGATCAATACAAATATCAAATTGGCACTTTCCACTGTACCAGGAGCCCTTTCCTTGCCTCTCACTATTCCTGTCACAAGTTTAAATCCAAGCCAGTGAATGGAAAAATGGAGATAAAAGCCAGCAGAATCACTTGCAGCTACAGACATTACAGGCCTTTATAGATTCTTTTAAGCAGCAATTCACTGGAGTGGCTATTTCAATAGCCTCTGATTACTGCTGTCAGACCAAGTTCAGAGGAGTGGAACATAGCGATTCCATTCTCCTCTATAGACACGCTCACACTTCCCTCTGCCCAGGATGGACTGGACTATGCCAAATTTGCACAATAGCATTGCTGACTGTATATGTGTTTTTTAATACTGGATGCAATTTTAACATGTTTGCTTAAGTTTTACTATATGTTACTATGCAGTGTGTAGGGTATCTATTGCTGAAACACACAGTGTGAAGAGTGCCTCTTATTGTAAAATATGCAAAAGTACATCTTGTATTAGCATACACCTTACATGCAGAGTACTATATAAGCTTATTATAAGTCCCAAAAATTTAAATTGCCCAGGAAATGCTATTAAACGTAAAAAGTGCACATAAAAAAAATCCTTTACAAGAATATGTCATGGTTTAAACATCTAGAATGTTTTGTCACTGACATTCTGTGAGATCTTGGCAAAGTTCTAAGTGTATTTCCTACTAATGCATTCTAATGGGGACATGACTTATAATGTATACGAGATAATATAATGATATCTCTTACAATAGGACAGACTACTTAGATATCCTGTAGAAGTGTATAAGTCACAAAAAATATTGTACCCAGGATAGTGCTCCATGCACAGGATGACATCTATATATAGAGCAGAGGCTGGACACAAACCAGAAGAAACAGACACACCACAAACGAGCATCTTAACCACTATGCAACAGCTGGGCTTCTACAGCTTTTAAACTGACAGGAGACAGAATCACTAACAACAGTGTATCACACAGCACTCCTCCCCCTTTAGGCTCAGCGATTGGTTGCAGCCAAGTGGAGGCGGGGCTTGAACCGGTGACCTCACAAGCATCTTAACCACTATGCATAAGAGCCGGGTTCATCTGCATTTGTGGTTTTCGAGCTTTTAAAATCATTTAAACTCACCGACAGGGGGACAGAATCGGTAGCTGCAATGCATTACACAACACTGGAGAAGACGAAATTGTGATTTTTAATATGCTCTGCCAGATTACCTGGAGCTACAGTTCAATAATGTGTTATTGGCATGGCAGCTAAGGCACACAGCAAGGGAATTTAAAAATAAAGAAAAAAGGGTAAAAGTCAGATATGAAAAGAGCATCTGTTAGAAATGTGTTTGAAAACCAAGCAAAACAATGTGAAACAAACAAAGGAGTTTGGTCAAATTCAAAAGTTTAGGGTTTTTTTTTTTTAGTTAGGTTTCCTAAAGCTATATTTTATGTTGCTAAGATTATTTTCATGCTGACCCATAGCACCCAACAGTATGTGTTGGGTGTCGTTTTTCGTCTTACTTGCAGTTTATTGGAATTCCTGATAAGTGGAAAACACTTTTTAATGGGAATTCGCAGCAATGAGACATCTGTCAGGCAAGTGGATTAAACTGCATTGATTGACAGGGAAGGAGAAATTAAGGGGAAAGTTGGCTATTGATTAGTTCACTTTAAAAAAAGAAATCCAGTCCTATGTGTCAAGACAGAGATAGGGATATTGATATTGTTCATTTTTGGGATTTTGACCATATGTATTTATATATATATATATATATATATATATATATATATATATATATATATATATAGTGATGGAGTGTATGTTCCAGACACTAATGTGGAGGCTTTAGGGCCATGGTGTTAGGGACATACACTCCATCTTATGAAATGTGTCTCTGGGTTAATTGTTACTCTGATTGTAAACACTTAAATCCCTGCTCCAACTAATTGTATAATTGTATTTTGTCTAATTGGGTAAATGCGATCAGCTGTGACTGATCAGAGTGAGGGCATAAAAAGCTCCCAGTTAGTTTGATTTCTGATGTGGTTTGGAAGGAGATTTGAGAGTGGATGGTGTGCTGGTGAAAGAGTGGTAAAGTGAAAAAGTAATTCTGATAAACTGACAAAGAGCTAATGGCCTGGGAATAACAGAGATTTCACTTACCCTGCCCTGCGAAAGGTATGGAAATGCATTCACTGTTTCAGTAGCGCCCAAAGAGTGGCTAGATTTTATTTGATTTCATTTGTGTATTTTTGTTTTCTGTATTTCCAATAAAACACACAGCGGTGTTAAAACCAAAGATACTGTGTAATGAGAGTGCTGCAATTAAAGAGACAGATGCTGGTTGGGGAAACTGCACAAAAGCCTGGATAAACGGGGCTGATGCATCACTATATATATATATATATATATATATATATATATATATATATGTGTGTGTGTGGTACTACAATGGGTTAAATAAAGTTCAGTTCCCATGCCTTAATCTCAGAAAGTCTGTTACTGTGTCACTTCATAAGTCATTTAACTAGCAGAGAAAGCAAAAGCAGCTGGAAAGAAGTCATTGAGGGGGTGGGGTCAAGTTCACTCTCCAATTGAAATGACAGCTAGTGTAACCTTAACAGAAGCAAAGTTTGCTAACAGAATTATTTAAGCTAGTGTAGCGCCAGATATCAGGTTAAAATAAAACCTTTACTGGACATTTGAGACCAAGATATACCATGAAAGTGCAGAACTGGTAACATGTATGAAAAGATTTTGCAGATACAGTGGGTACCACAGACCACCCAGTGACCCACATTTCACCTGCCAGACCTGCAAATCGATATTAAACCTGCAGACCCGCGATAGTCACGGTACAGACTGCAAAATAAAACCTATATGTCCATGCACAGCACAAGACTAGAGTCCGAATAAGCACATGAGTGTAGAAAGTGGATTAAACTGAAGTTTATGATCGGCATATGATTGTATGTACACACTCCATTCATTGATGGGTTCTTAATTAAAGTTGCAAATTCTATCATTTTAAGTGAACCAATGTTTGTTTGTTTTTTTCTTCTATTCAAAATGTAATTAATAATTTTGGTCAGATTAATCCTCATCCAATTCCAGTTGATGAATTCCTGTGACATTTAGAATGACAGCATCCAGAACTACATAAAAAGGAGCAACCCCAAAAAACAGTACACACTACACACTCTGAAAGGAATAACACCATTTCAAAGAGGGATCAATACTGCCGGAAATCAATACCTGCAGCGCTCAAGGTGTACTGAGAATAAACTTTTTAATATTAAAAGGCAGAGGGTTGGAAAGGTAACATGATTGATAGATACACACAACACAATACTGGATCACACTCAGCAAGGTGTTTGTGACAGAAAAATAAAAACTCAAATTGAACCATTTAGTGACTCGTGAACATATTTGTTTTTGATAATAAGAGCAAGTATGTCGGTAACATACATCCTCCACCATTACTGCCAATTCAAACGTAGATCAGGCTGAAGAAAAGGTCTATGACCATGACATATCAACAGAATAATACAGAACAGGAGTTACAAAGCTGCATGACAACTTGATAAGCGCAAAAAAAACATATGACATACAGATGGACGAGTATACTGACAGACAGCCTTGTATGCTGTGCTCCCTGGTCTCTCTTGCCTTCTATGTATTTCACCACAGCAGACTTTGTTCCATTTTTGAATGAAGTAGAAGCACTAATAGATAGCCTGTTTCTATATGTTTAACAGGGGCTGAGTTTGAAAGAGAATAATGTAATCCTTATCTCACTAATTTACAATGAGCATGACCACAGCAGCAAGTTGTTTTGTTAACAGATGTCAAATTCACCTTCCCTAATTCTGAGTGTCTGTATAGGAAAGGAAACACACCTATTCTATTAATATGCAGGTGGTTTGTAATTGTGCACAATTTAACACTGCACCCCTAACTAACTTAAATAAAAATGGACCATATATATTTGGCTTAATTGGCTTCTAATGATAATACGAGTTAGTGGTATTTGTTGCTGGTCCTTTGAAATTCGTATTAATTAGAATTGACTGTCCTCCTGTAAGTATCACCATGGTCTATTTTGTGTTACCATACCGGTAGCCTACAGGCTAAAGTAAAAAGAAAGTGTGTTTGATTTTACTACTGTACTGTATACTGTATAGGCGTACTGTTCATAATGTAATGTGTAGCCTACCCAAAACACATTTGTGTTATTTCAGCGCAATGATTTATACATATAAAATACATTGAGCACTATAAATGTATGTGTGTGATTTTTATTGTATTTTTTAAACCTGACACCTCCTAACAAAAAAATGTTTTGATTCTTGCACCCTTGCATGTATAGACGTTAGCCTCCGGGCACCCTCTGCTGCAGCAAACCACAACTCTGCTCCCGCTATTTATTTGAACAATGTCGCACGAGTCTCGAAATAGAATATGAAGCTAATCAATCTTTGTGTAAGACGCTGCAGCAAAGAGAGCATAAAAAAGCAAGCCTGTAGAGGCAGTCTAAAAGTGAGGATTTAGAGTGGTTAATGTTTATTCCCGCAGAGCTAGAATCCATCTATTTATTAAAGCCTGCCTGTGCTCCAGGCTGATAGAATTCTCTAATCACTTATTTTATTAGCTCACAGGTCTTTGATTGGCTGTACAGAATAATCAATATGGAAGAGCCACTGTATTGTGAGCTGGAGCGGAATGATTTTGTATGCTCCACAATTATTTCTGAAGTCTTTTTGGCATCAACCTTGAGGAACCAAAGGAGAGAAAGTCTGAGAAGGTTAGTTTGGCACTATACATCTGAAAACTCCCACCGCCTTTCTCATCTTGAGCACTGCAGAATTTCAGCATGCTCTGTGTCCATACGTCTACAGCAGTGTGGAGAATTCTGACAAGCAACCTTGATATATTTCAACAATATACTGTAGTTTTGAGCAGTATTTTTATATAGTTTTTTCCTAGTTGCTTTGACACATACACACCAATAGCTTTATATATATATATATATATATATAGTTCTACTGCCTGTCGATTTAAGGCTCCAAGTCTGAACATAAGAAGAACATAAGAAAGTTTACAAACGAGAGGAGGCCATCCAGCCCATCTTGCTCGTTTGGTTGTTAGTAGCTTATTGATCCCAGAATCTAATCAAGCAGCTTCTGGAATGATCCCAGGGTGTCAGCTTCAACAACAATACAATGGTAGTCTGGTAGTTGATCACCATGGGAGTTATGCACCCTGAGCCAAAGGAATTTTTTGAAGCGGGCACTATCACTATTAGAAAAATCGCTATTATTAGACCACATTCCCTCAAATTCACACAATCCCTAACTCTAACCACTAGGCCATCTGCTTCCCTCCTCCAAGATGCTCAGCTGTAACCATTTGACCACGTTTCCCCACTCCCAGTCCTTCAGCTCTAACCACTAGGCCACACTGCTTCCAGGGGAGCAAATGTGGTGCTATGGCACTAGATTCTAGCACCAGGGTACCTCATATAGTGCCAGCAATATTACATTGTGGCACCAGTAGACATGTTTAATTTTTTTAAAATTCCTGACCAACCATAGTGATGATAGTTTCTCATTGGGTCTAGACTACTCACATGACTTGCCCACACTGATCATCATACACAGGAGAGAAGGTTTGTGTCGTGTGAAGTTTAAATGCAAAAATTGGTGGCAAACATGTCTTCACAGCGCACTTTTACCCAATTATCAATTAAATCAGCAAGTTAAAAAGACACGTGGGCAATAGTAGACTTAACAGGTAACGATAAAGGCATTTTATGTTTTTCAAATATTGTAAAATAATGTTTCGTGTTCTCAAGCCTCTTCATTTTACCGCAAACATTAAACATATTTTGTTGATTAAAAAATCATCATAGTTTGAATAGATGCATATAATCACGGATTTAAGTAAAAACCAGATCAGTTGTTGCAGCTACTTGTAAATCTAATCATCAATACAATTCATCAGCAATGTGCCCAGCTTTCCTTCTAACTATCCAGTGTAGCTGAATTCATGAGCTCTTGTTTTGTTAATATGTCGAACATTTGGGCTACTCAGGTTTGCTATCTTTGGTTTCTTAATACTGCAATTTTGGTCTTGAGCGATTATACATATAAATATACAGCACACGATTGTGTCTAATACTGTTTAGCACTAAAAATGGTATTAGACACAATACTTTCAAAACAGTTTAGCACCAATTTTCAAAAAGATCTGGACCACACTCTCTGCCTCCCAGCTCCTTAACTCTAGCCACTAGGCCACACTGTTTCCCTCCCAGTCCCTTAGTTATAACCACGAGGCCACACTGCTTCCCTCCCAGTCTCTTAGCTCTAACCACTGAGCTACACTGCCTCCCTCACATACCCTCAGCTCTAATCACTAGGGCTCCAGAAAAGTAATTGAATATAAAAACAGAACTGTTATATTTCAGAGCTATCGGATAATAAGAACTCAGCAGGAGCTCCCACTTTTAATCTTTTTTTTTTTTTTAAGGAGAACCAAGCAAGGAAGAACTCACCCCCAGAAATGCACCAAACAAGGGAGGGGGAGGAGAGAAATAGATGCTTTCTACATTTGTTTGAAGCCAAACAAACACCAGTCAAATCAAGTTATGATTTTCTTTTTTCTTTCTTCTATCTTTTTTTAAAGTTAATTAATAAAATCAGCTGTCAAAGGCACTGGAATATAAATTACAATCATTGCCACAGACTGAATCTCATTTATCTTGTTTCAAAAGGATGGTAAGCCCTGAAACAAGGACTATCGCTTTTCTCTTTTTCTTTTTGTTATTGTATCTATTATCTTTGCACTGGGTTATTCATAACTAAATTCTATTTCATTTTTGCAGCGACATGCTACTGTTTGATTCTCTCCCATTAACAATCACATGGAACATCTGTGAGAGGGTGTCTTTCCCTTTTCATTTTCTTCTGCATGGTGTTGAACTAAAATAAAAGGTTTCTAATCGAATCAGAATATGGGTTATTGGTTCTTGTGTGTCCTGACGGCAAACTAAATCTGGTTAGTGTGCAGCATTTAAAAATCATAATAACTAAAAAAAAATTTGCCCCTGGCAGTACCTAAACGTGTCCAATTATTCTTTCCCCTCACCGCAGCAATTGCCCACACAGCTCAAGAGATCTGAGGGTTCAGTGGGCATTCTCCGATCCTGTGACCGAGCCAGCTTCCTCTTTTTACACCCAGGAACTCGAGAGCGGATGTCAGCAAGCTACCGGCCTCTGGAAGGCAAAGGCCAGCCCTGCAGGTGTCCGCCTAAGCTCACTAGGCACCTGGCCAGCAGGGTCCTCTGTAGCGCGATGAGGAGCAACAGTCCTTGCCAGTTTTGCCTCCCTAACCCACAGGAGTGCCAGAGCCAATGCAATGCTCCCTCCTGAGTCCCCAGCAAAGACAGCAACTTCACACAGGCAGAACATGAACCTGCGCTCCCCTGACTGTATGATTCACCCTGCACACCACACAGGCAGAACGTGAACCTGCGCTCCCCTGGCAGTATGATTCACCCTGCACACCACACAGGCAGAATGTGAACCTGCGCTCCCCTGGCTGTATGATTCACCCTGCACACCATACAGGCAGAACGTGAACCTGCGCTCCCCTGACTGTATGATTCACCCTGCACACCACACAGGCAGAACGTGAACCTGCGCTCCCCTGACTGTATGATTCACCCTGCACACCACACAGGCAGAACGTGAACCTGCGCTCCCCTGACTGTATGATTCACCCTGCACACCACACAGGCAGAACGTGAACCTGCGCTCCACTGACTGTATGATTCACCCTGCACACTACGTGGCTGTGCTTTTACCAAGTGAGCCACTTTGGGATCAGGTACCTAATTCTACCAGCATGGATATGATGGAGAAAAAATCTCGATTTCGATTTTTAAAGAGTAAGTAGTTTCAAGTAACATTTTACAATTTCGTTTTCCTTACAAACATTTACCGCAGTAAATTTGCATAATGATTCAGCATGCTTTTCTCATATTGCTTTACAGTAGTTTACTACTGTAAATAAAAAGAGACAAAGGAATGGACAATGATGAATTATTAACAATGTTGTACTCAAGAACCTCATTTTCTATTGAAAAGCAACACTTCAGCAATTGTGATCTGTGTAGACCTCAGAGCAGATCCGTTTTGTATTGATTCCACACACAGTACCGATCTCTCCACTCATATCAGTCTCTTTTTTTCAGTTCAGCACAAACTTTCAGGGTTACATTTCCATTTGGATCTGTGTTAACCGCTGTTCTCTGGATGTAATTTCATTAAGAAACTGCTTTTTGAATTCATTAATACATTTTCCTGTCTTCGTTCTTGGGAGAATCAGAAACATATTACAATTCTGATAGTACGTGGGTTGCAGAAGAGCTCCATACATACCATAGCCAAAAGAAAAACCTTGCTCATTTTGCACTTCCATAAACTACATAGGTCTCAAAGGTGCAGCAAACATGTATTTTCATTTTGAAAACAGACATCTGTTACTACACTAAGTTCTCAGTTTGTTTGCCTTGCCTTCTAGGAAGTCTGTTACTGCCTTGGTCATTCTACCGCAGCAGTGTATTCTGGGGCATGTTGTTATTTATTGTTATTTTGTTTATTTAGCAGACGCCTTTATCCAAGGTGACTTACAGAGACTAGGGTGTGTGAACTACGCATCAGCTGCAGAGTCACTTACAACTACGTCTCACCCGAAAGACGGAGCACAAGGAGGTTAAGTGACTTGCTCAGGGTCACACAATGAGTCAGTGGCTGAGGTGGGATTTGAACCGGGAACCTCCTGGTTACAAGCCCTTTTCTTTAACCACTGTACCACACAGCCTCCTTGTTACTGGCTGAAAACATGTCAGCCAATAAGGGAAGTAGCTGACTGGTTATTACCTGGAAAGAAGCCAATGAAGGGTGTTTTTATATATATATATATATATATATATATATATATATATATATATATATATATATATATATGTGTCTATATATATATATGTATATATATATGTATATATATGTGTGTCTATATGTATATATATATATATATGTATATGTGTATATATATATATATGTATATGTGTATATATATGTATATGTGTATATATATATATGTATGTGTATATGTATATATATGTATATGTGTATATATATATGTATATATATATGTATGGTGTGAGACAGCAGGGAGGGGGTTAAAACCTCTCTGCAGTAAAAACATGTGCGGAATGCACATTTGTCTTGCTTAATTGTTTGTTAATTGTTTTATTGTTATTCATTACCTGCACCTGGCTACTATTGGAAATTGGAGCCAGGTGCAGGGTATTTAAGGAGAGCAGTTAGTCTGCTCTTGGCTGCTGAGTAGAAGGAGGCAGAAAGAGGTACGCTGCTTCCCAGCAGTCATGAGGTAAAGTGCGGTGTATTAAACCTGTGTGTTTTGTTTTCTGTTTGGTGGGGAAACAGCTTAGCTGTCCCACTCGTAGTCAGGGTGTTCCTGTTTGTTTAGTTAGTGCTCGTAAAGAGCTAGGTGTTTTGTTTTGTATTTTGTTTATTTTGGTGTTTATTAAAAATAGCGCACCAGCGCTTAAAAATCCATTTCTTGTGTGCTGGGTCAAATTTTTAAAGGGGCAACGAACCCGAGTGGGTGAAGTTCATCACATATGGTGTCAGAAAGTGTGGGCGCCCCTATGACCCAGAAAATGGATTTTAAAGAATGATCAATTGTAACACCTCTGCTCAGAAAGACCGACCCATCCTCAAGCCCGTCTGTGGAAGAGGGCGGCAATGGACATTGCTGGACTTGAGGCTGGGTGGTCTTTTAAGGGTGGAGGGAGGTGGCTGTGGTATGGCCGGTGTCTTGAAAAGACATGGGAGGGGGGGGGGATGTGTGAGACAGCAGGGAAGGGGTTAAAACCTCTCTGCAGTAAAAAGATGTGCGGAATGCACATTTGTCTTGCTTAATTGTTTGTTAATTGTTTTATTGTTATTCATTACCTGCACCTGGCTACTATTGGAAATTGGAGCCAGGTGCAGGGTATTTAAGGAGAGCAGTTAGTCTCATCACAATGTATGCATGTATGTATGTATATGTGTGTGTATATATATGTGTGTGTGTGTATATATATGTGTGTGTGTGTGTATATATATATATATATATATATATATATATATATATATATATACGTACTTACCACAGAAGTACCCTGGTAGCCATATCTGTTTTGTTATGCCTGTCAGGGATTAATCCTACTGTGCAGTCCCTGTCATGCGCAGTTATTATTATTATTATTATTTATTTCTTAGCAGACGCCTTTATCCAGGGCGACTTACAATCGTAAGCAAATACATTTCAAGTGTTACAATACAAGTAATACAATAAGAGCAAGAAATACAATAACTTTTGTTCAAGCAAAGTACATGTGTGACAAACCACAATTCAATAATACAGCAGATAATAGTGATAGTTACATCAGGATATGATTAAATAGTGATAGTTACATCAGGATGTGATTAAATACAAAGTACTACAGGTTAAGCACTTGGCAGATTACAGTATTCTGAAGTACAGGATTAAATGCAGTAAAATAGGGGGCAGATAAGAGCAAAATAAAGCACATTTACATGAAGGGTGATAGTGTCCCAGGATACAAACAGAGGAGTTCTACAGGTGCTCTTTGAAGAGGTGAGTCTTAAGGAGGCGCCGGAATGTGGTCAGGGACTGGGCAGTCCTGACATCTGTAGGAAATGACAACCACGCTCTACAGTGAAAGGGAGAGGTTGTTCAGTAAAGAAATAAAGATAGCATAAGTAAGCTCCTCTGAGTCTGTCTGTGAGCCCGAAGATTATTACAAAGGGGTGGGGACCATTTCATCATCCAGGTGACCCAGGAAGTACAAGAGAGTCTTAAAGCATGGCTTGCAAATAGAGATGCAGTTAGCCAAGTGTAGTACCAAGTATCATGTTTAAAATGAAAAAAAAAACATGCTAAAACATTTGTTTCTTTCAAAACTGCAAATGTATTAAATGGATGTAAATGGCAGAGAACATTTATGAAACTATTTTGTTAGCTACATTTACTTTAAAAGCAGCGCTGTGGCCTCAAGAGAGCTGCTAAGTACAGCTGGTAAACCAAAATACACACATTAACCTGTCCTCCTGCAAAACAATTTCTTTGTATGAATAATATTATCACCATAAAGCTATCAATAGGGCATTGATACACCATGGACAGCAGGACGATACTGATTCAACCTGCTGATTCTGGAATGGATAACTTTTATTGGGAGTGGAAATCTGCATTACATATGTTCATCAGAATGACACTAGAAAAATCATCATTGTTTAGTCTGTGCCTTGTGTAACCGGCAGTCCTGTGTGATGCACTGGTTATGGATTCTGCCCCCTGCTGATGAGACGAGGTTAAAAGCTCTGTAACCACGAATGCAGACGGGCCCGGCTCTTTTGCATGCAGTACAGGTCAAGGCCCTGTTATATTGGTATCGCGGCCCTTAAATACTAACAGAAACTCAAATTCAATGACAAACGTTTCAAGTGGAAGTCTTTTTCCATCATGGGCGTCATTAGCCCAAAAAATTATGGCATGCCCCCCTCCCCTGTTTAGGCTGGTGGCCCCCCAGTCTTTTCCTGACGCTTCTACGCTTGCTCTCCGTGGCGGGGCCGTGGTCCTATCACATGAGCCAGACAAATAAGTCATCGGGGGGGGGGGGGGGGGTTGCCATGCTCCAATCATGTGGGGTCATCCCGGTGCTCTGGGTGGGCAATTGGTTTTTATTGGAGCAGGTGTCAGATGGGGTTGGAGCTGGACGCCCTCTTTATGCTCTAGCTGTAAAGCGTGGTTGTCATTTTGTTGAGCAGCAGCAGTGAGAACAGGCGCTTGTTTGTACCTTGTTGTAGAGACAGAGAGACAGGAGAGATGACACAGACTGAGGCCAAGCAGTCTGCATCTGTGAGCAGCTGTAGTCAGCCTCCTTCCAATCTTTACACACACATAAACAAGTACTGCTGCCTGTGCTGAATCTGACCCTTCCTGTACTGAGATTATATCACATCCAAAACCTGTGTAGTCTCTGATGTTTCCCTTGTGCAGTTTCCATTCTCAGTGTTAGTTCTACCTCTCTCTCTCTTGCACCCAGGTCACAATAGAGACATTTATTTTCTGTCTTTGTGTGCAGTTTGCGTATGCTGACCTGATGGTAAGGCAAAAAAACAATTAGAATGCATGTGTTCACTGGTTCATGTCATGTACTGTATTACAGGGTTTCCAGCTAAGTCCCTATGCTTGTCTTGCTGCAGATTGCCTAGCTAGAACATGCTTCTAGTCCAGTCATACAATGTGCTTTTGGAAAATCATCTGTTGCACTCCCCGATTTCTTTTCAGATATTTTCCTTCTCCTGGTTCAGATGTTTTTCACTTTGTCTTTGCCTCTGTTGGTCCACACTTCAGTTATCCTACATCGACGTCTTTTCAAAATTATTCCAATTACTATAGCAGCTGCTGAAACATGATTACTGGAAACACGCGGCGTCTTAAAATAATTGTCAATTTTCCAGTGTGTCTGTAGCACATTTAGCAACATCAATCTGTTGTCAATTTTCTGTTGTCAACTAGAATTGACAATAAAAATTGCTTGTGTATCTCCGGCCTAACATTGCCTTAATTTTATAATATTACAGATTAGGAAATAAGGGGAAGGGGGTTGGCATCTTTAATATGTACCCAATACCTTGTTTTGGTGGTGAATTTGGGGTTATACGTCCTTGGTCTGATATACCAGGCTATGTACTGCCCGAGTAGTATGTTGCCAGCATATGATCATTCAAATGTGACAGACTTTCATATTTTGCCAGACGTGATTTTGTTTATGAATTCAGCTGAGTTTCTTTAGAGCTCCACTTCGTATTCTTAGACGCATGGCCTCTATTGACACTAGCACCCAATGCCTCACATTGGTTGATAAATGCTGAGCAAGTTCTGGAGAACATTCTGGAGATGTGGGGACACATCGGGTTAATATGTAACTTCAGCATTGTGTGGTCATTGTCCAATAGGCCCTATTTTAGTTTGGGAAAAATAAAAGTTGAATCATTACTGTGTTTTCTTTCTGCCTTTGTGTGCAGCTTGAGTTTGACACTAAAGCAATTCCCTGGATCAAGCCACCTGCTCTATCAGGGTTTCAGAGACTAAATCCCTCTGCTTGTCTTGCTGCAGATTTAGTAGGAAATGCTTCTAAAATTACATTATTGGCCACAAGGCCCTCAGAATTCCAGTGCATTAGGTGCTATTCCTGTCGTGTTCCAATGGAATTTGTGACGATTTTGTGGACATTTTCTTTTTAATTATATTCAGGACTAGAAAAATCTATAGAATATAACAACAATCCAACAAAACTGAAACACGTTCATCACTTTAGAATTGTAAATGGAGTTCTGTTTTAATTTTATTATTATTAATGTTATACATATTATTCACCAACAGCTTAGAATAAATAAACAGT
Source organism: Acipenser ruthenus (assembly GCF_902713425.1). Taxonomy (NCBI): domain Eukaryota; kingdom Metazoa; phylum Chordata; class Actinopteri; order Acipenseriformes; family Acipenseridae; genus Acipenser; species Acipenser ruthenus. Next base: position 19,002 of record NW_026708471.1, on the reverse strand, counting down.
AAAAATCGAATTCAATGTATAATATAATTATTAATTTTTAATATAGGAAAATGTGAGACCTATGAAATGATGGCAATATATATGAGGTAAGATGTGATGTACAGGAATTATTTTGTGAGCACTGTACAGTTTCACATAGCTTGTATAAGGCTCATCTGAGGCTGTTGAGTTACTTTTTTGGAACAATTTATTTAATAGGGGCCAGAATTGCTTAAACTTTGGGTTTCCAGGGGCGAGCACAGTTTACATCACATATCCAACACAAGGCCACTGCAGAGCTCAAGCATCACATATCCAGCACAAGACCACTGCAGAGCTCAAGCATCACATATCCAGCACAAGACCACTGAGGAGCTCAAGCATCACATATCCAGCAAAAGACCACTGCAGAGCTCAAGCATCACATATCCAATGGACAAGACCACTGCAGGAATCAAGCATCACATATCCAATGGACAAGACCACTGCAGAGATCAAGCATCACATATCCAATGGACAAGACCACTGCACAGCTCAAGCATCACATATCCAACACAAGACCACTGCAGAGCTCAAGCATCACATATCCAATGGACAAGACCACTGCACAGCTCAAGCATCACATATCCAACACAAGACCACTGCAGAGATCAAGCATCACATATCCAGCACAAGACCACTGAAGAGCTCAAGCATCACATATCCAATGGACAAGACCACTGCAGAGCTCAAGCATCACATATCCAATGGACAAGACCACTGCAGAGCTCAAGCATCACATATCCAACACAAGACCACTGCAGAGCTCAAGCATCACATATCCAGCACAAGACCACTGCAGAGCTCAAGCATCACATATCCAACACAAGACCACTGCAGAGCTCAAGCATCACATATCCAGCACAAGACCACTGCAGAGCTCAAGCATCACATATCCAGCACAAGACCATTGCAGAGCTCAAGCATCACATATCCAACACAAGACCACTGAGGAGCTCAAGCATCACATATCCAATGGACAAGACCACTGCAGAGATCAAGCATCACATATCCAATGGACAATACCACTGCAGAGCTCAAGCATCACATATCCAATGGACAAGACCACTGCAGAGCTCAAACATCGCATATCCAATGGACAAGACCACTGCAGAGCTCAAGCATCACATATCCAGCACAAGACCACTGCAGAGCTCAAGCATCACATATCCAGCACAAGACCACTGAGGAGCTCAAGCATCACATATCCAGCACAAGACCACTGCAGAGCTCAAGCATCACATATCCAGCACAAGACCACTGCAGAGCTCAAGCATCACATATCCAGCACAAGACCACTGCAGAGCTCAAGCATCACATATCCAACACAAGACCACTGAGGAGCTCAAGCATCACATATCCAATGGACAAGACCACTGCAGAGATCAAGCATCACATATCCAATGGACAATACCACTGCAGAGCTCAAGCATCACATATCCAATGGACAAGACCACTGCAGAGCTCAAACATCGCATATCCAATGGACAAGACCACTGCAGAGCTCAAGCATCGCATATCCAATGGACAAGACCACTGCAGAGATCAAGCATCACATATCCAATGGACAATACCACTGCAGAGCTCAAGCATCACATATCCAATGGACAAGACCACTGCAGAGCTCAAACATCGCATATCCAATGGACAAGACCACTGCAGAGCTCAAGCATCACATATCCAGCACAAGACCACTGCAGAGCTCAAGCATCACATATCCAGCACAAGACCACTGAGGAGCTCAAGCATCACATATCCAGCACAAGACCACTGCAGAGCTCAAGCATCACATATCCAGCACAAGACCACTGCAGAGCTCAAGCATCACATATCCAACACAAGACCACTGCAGAGCTCAAGCATCACATATCCAACACAAGACCACTGCAGAGCTCAAGCATCACATATCCAATGGACAAGACCACTGCAGAGATCAAGCATCACATATCCAAGGACAATACCACTGCAGAGCTCAAGCATCACATATCCAATGGACAAGACCACTGCAGAGCTCAAGCATCACATATCCAATGAACAAGACCACTGCAGAGCTCAAGCATCACATATCCAGCACAAGACCACTGCAGAGCTCAAGCATCACATATCCAGCACAAGACCACTGAGGAGCTCAAGCATCACATATCCAGCACAAGACCACTGCAGAGATCAAGCATCACATATCCAATGGACAAGACCACTGCAGAGATCAAGCATCACATATCCAATGGACAAGACCACTGCAGAGCTAAAGCATCACATATCCAATGGACAAGACCACTGCAGAGCTCAAGCATCACATATCCAGCACAAGACCACTGCAGAGATCAAGCATCACATATCCAGCACAAGACCACTGAGGAGCTCAAGCATCACATATCCAGCAAAAGACCACTGCAGAGATCAAGCATCACATATCCAATGGACAAGACCACTGCACAGCTCAAGCATCACATATCCAATGGACAAGACCACTGCAGAGCTCAAGCATCACATATGCAATGGACAAGACCACTGCAGAGCTCAAGCATCACATATCCAGCACAAGACCACTGCAGAGCTCAAGCATCACATATCCAACACAAGACCACTGCAGAGCTCAAGCATCACATATCCAGCACAAGACCACTGCAGAGATCAAGCATCACATATCCAATGGACAAGACCACTGCAGAGCTCAAGCATCACATATCCAGCACAAGACCACTGCAGAGCTCAAGCATCACATATCCAACACAAGACCACTGAGGAGCTCAAGCATCACATATCCAGCACAAGACCACTGAGGAGCTCAATCATCACATATCCAATGGACAAGACCACTGCAGAGATCAAGCATCACATATCCAATGGACAAGACCACTGCAGAGCTCAAGCATCACATATCCAGCACAAGACCACTGAGGAGCTCAAGCATCACATATCCAGCACAAGACCACTGAGGAGCTCAATCATCACATATCCAATGGACAAGACCACTGCAGAGCTCAAGCATCACATATCCAGCACAAGACCACTGCAGAGATCAAGCATCACATATCCAATGGACAAGACCACTGCAGAGCTCAAGCATCACATATCCAGCACAAGACCACTGCAGAGCTCAAGCATCACATATCCAACACAAGACCACTGAGGAGCTCAAGCATCACATATCCAGCACAAGACCACTGAGGAGCTCAATCATCACATATCCAATGGACAAGACCACTGCAGAGATCAAGCATCACATATCCAATGGACAAGACCACTGCAGAGCTCAAGCATCACATATCCAGCACAAGACCACTGAGGAGCTCAAGCATCACATATCCAGCACAAGACCACTGAGGAGCTCAATCATCACATATCCAATGGACAAGACCACTGCAGAGCTCAAGCATCACATATCCAGCACAAGACCACTGCAGAGCTCAAGCATCACATATCCAACACAAGACCACTGCAGAGCTCAAGCATCACATATCCAGCACAAGACCACTGCAGAGCTCAAGCATCACATATCCAGCACAAGACCACTGCAGAGCTCAAGCATCACATATCCAGCACAAGACCACTGCAGAGCTCAAGCATCATATATCCAAGGACAATACCACTGCAGAGCTCAAGCATCACATATCCAATGGACAAGACCACTGCAGAGCTCAAGCATCACATATCCAACACAAGACCACTGCAGAGCTCAAGCATCACATATCCAATGGACAAGACCACTGCAGAGCTCAAGCATCACATATCCAGCACAAGACCACTGCAGAGCTCAAGCATCACATATCCAACACAAGACCACTGCAGAGCTCAAGCATCACATATCCAATGGACAAGACCACTGCAGAGCTCAAGCATCACATAACCAGCACAAGACCACTGCAGAGCTCAAGCATCACATATCCAATGGACAAGACCACTGCATAGCTCAAGCATCACATAACCAGCACAAGACCACTGCAGAGCTCAAGCATCACATATCCAACACAAGACCACTGCAGAGCTCAAGCATCACATATCCAGCACAAGACCACTGCAGAGATCAAGCATCACATATCCAGCACAAGACCACTGCAGAGCTCAAGCATCACATATCCAATGGACAAGACCACTGCAGAGTTCAAGCATCACATATCCAACACAAGACCACTGCAGAGCTCAAGCATCACATATCCAATGGACAAGACCACTGCAGAGCTCAAGCATCACATAACCAGCACAAGACCACTGCAGAGCTCAAGCATCACATATCCAGCACAAGACCACTGCAGAGCTCAAGCATCACATATCCAACACAAGACCACTGCAGAGCTCAAGCATCACATATCCAACACAAGACCACTGCAGAGATCAAGCATCACATATCCAGCACAAGACCACTGCAGAGATCAACCATCACATATCCAATGGACAAGACCACTGCAGAGCTCAAGCATCACATATCCAGCACAAGACCACTGCAGAGCTCAAGCATCACATATCCAATGGACAAGACCACTGCAGAGTTCAAGCATCACATATCCAACACAAGACCACTGCAGAGCTCAAGCATCACATATCCAATGGACAAGACCACTGCAGAGCTCAAGCATCACATATCCAACACAAGACCACTGCAGAGCTCAAGCATCACATATCCAGCACAAGACCACTGCAGAGCTCAAGCATCACATATCCAACACAAGACCACTGCAGAGCTCAAGCATCACATATCCAACACAAGACCACTGCAGAGATCAAGCATCACATATCCAGCACAAGACCACTGCAGAGATCAACCATCACATATCCAATGGACAAGACCACTGCAGAGCTCAAGCATCACATATCCAGCACAAGACCACTGCAGAGCTCAAGCATCACATATCCAATGGACAAGACCACTGCAGAGCTCAAGCATCACATATCCAATGGACAAGACCACTGCAGAGCTCAAGCATCACATATCCAGCACAAGACCACTGCAGAGCTCAAGCATCACATATCCAGCACAAGACCACTGCAGAGCTCAAGCATCACATATCCAACACAAGACCACTGAGGAGCTCAAGCATCACATATCCAATGGACAAGACCACTGCAGAGATCAAGCATCACATATCCAATGGACAATACCACTGCAGAGCTCAAGCATCACATATCCAATGGACAAGACCACTGCAGAGCTCAAGCATCGCATATCCAATGGACAAGACCACTGCAGAGCTCAAGCATCACATATCCAGCACAAGACCACTGCAGAGCTCAAGCATCACATATCCTGCACAAGACCACTGAGGAGCTCAAGCATCACATATCCAGCACAAGACCACTGCAGAGCTCAAGCATCACATATCCAGCACAAGACCACTGCAGAGCTCAAGCATCACATATCCAACACAAGACCACTGCAGAGCTCAAGCATCACATATCCAACACAAGACCACTGCAGAGCTCAAGCATCACATATCCAATGGACAAGACCACTGCAGAGCTCAAGCATCACATATCCAAGGACAATACCACTGCAGAGCTCAAGCATCACATATCCAATGGACAAGACCACTGCAGAGCTCAAGCATCGCATATCCAATGGACAAGACCACTGCAGAGCTCAAGCATCACATATCCAGCACAAGACCACTGCAGAGCTCAAGCATCACATATCCAGCACAAGACCACTGAGGAGCTCAAGCATCACATATCAAGCACAAGACCACTGCAGAGATCAAGCATCACATATCCAATGGACAAGACCACTGCAGAGATCAAGCATCACATATCCAATGGACAAGACCACTGCAGAGCTAAAGCATCACATATCCAATGGACAAGACCACTGCAGAGCTCAAGCATCACATATCCAGCACAAGACCACTGCAGAGATCAAGCATCACATATCCAGCACAAGACCACTGAGGAGCTCAAGCATCACATATCCAGCACAAGACCACTGCAGAGATCAAGCATCACATATCCAATGGACAAGACCACTGCAGAGATCAAGCATCACATATCCAATGGACAAGACCACTGCAGAGCTAAAGCATCACATATCCAATGGACAAGACCACTGAGGAGCTCAAGCATCACATATCCAGCACAAGACCACTGCAGAGCTCAAGCATCACATATCCAATGGACAAGACCACTGCAGAGCTCAAGCATCACATATCCAGCAAAAGACCACTGCAGAGATCAAGCATCACATATCCAATGGACAAGACCACTGCACAGCTCAAGCATCACATATCCAATGGACAAGACCACTGCAGAGCTCAAGCATCACATATCCAATGGACAAGACCACTGCAGAGCTCAAGCATCACATATCCAGCACAAGACCACTGCAGAGCTCAAGCATCACATATCCAACACAAGACCACTGCAGAGCTCAAGCATCACATATCCAGCACAAGACCACTGCAGAGATCAACCATCACATATCCAATGGACAAGACCACTGCAGAGCTCAAGCATCACATATCCAGCACAAGACCACTGCAGAGCTCAAGCATCACATATCCAACACAAGACCACTGAGGAGCTCAAGCATCACATATCCAGCACAAGACCACTGAGGAGCTCAATCATCACATATCCAATGGACAAGACCACTGCAGAGATCAAGCATCACATATCCAATGGACAAGACCACTGCAGAGCTCAAGCATCACATATCCAGCACAAGACCACTGAGGAGCTCAAGCATCACATATCCAGCACAAGACCACTGAGGAGCTCAATCATCACATATCCAATGGACAAGACCACTGCAGAGCTCAAGCATCACATATCCAGCACAAGACCACTGCAGAGCTCAAGCATCACATATCCAGCACAAGACCACTGCAGAGCTCAAGCATCACATATCCAACACAAGACCACTGCAGAGCTCAAGCATCACATATCCAATGGACAAGACCACTGCAGAGCTCAAGCATCACATAACCAGCACAAGACCACTGCAGAGCTCAAGCATCACATATCCAATGGACAAGACCACTGCAGAGCTCAAGCATCACATAACCAGCACAAGACCACTGCAGAGCTCAAGCATCACATATCCAACACAAGACCACTGCAGAGCTCAAGCATCACATATCCAGCACAAGACCACTGCAGAGATCAAGCATCACATATCCAGCACAAGACCACTGCAGAGCTCAAGCATCACATATCCAATGGACAAGACCACTGCAGAGCTCAAGCATCACATATCCAAGGACAAGACCACTGCAAAGCTCAAGCATCACATATCCAATTGACAAGACCACTGCAGAGCTCAAGCATCACATATCCAACACAAGACCACTGCAGAGCTCAAGCATCACATATCCAATGGACAAGACCACTGCAGAGCTCAAGCATCACATAACCAGCACAAGACCACTGCAGAGATCAAGCATCACATATCCAATGGACAAGACCACTGCAGAGCTCAAGCATCACATAACCAGCACAAGACCACTGCAGAGCTCAAGCATCACATATCCAACACAAGACCACTGCAGAGCTCAAGCATCACATATCCAGCACAAGACCACTGCAGAGCTCAAGCATCACATATCCAACACAAGACCACTGCAGAGCTCAAGCATCACATATCCAACACAAGACCACTGCAGAGATCAAGCATCACATATCCAGCACAAGACCACTGCAGAGATCAACCATCACATATCCAATGGACAAGACCACTGCAGAGCTCAAGCATCACATATCCAGCACAAGACCACTGCAGAGCTCAAGCATCACATATCCAATGGACAAGACCACTGCAGAGCTCAAGCATCACATATCCAATGGACAAGACCACTGCAGAGCTCAAGCATCACATATCCAGCACAAGACCACTGCAGAGCTCAAGCATCACATATCCAGCACAAGACCACTGCAGAGCTCAAGCATCACATATCCAACACAAGACCACTGAGGAGCTCAAGCATCACATATCCAATGGACAAGACCACTGCAGAGATCAAGCATCACATATCCAATGGACAATACCACTGCAGAGCTCAAGCATCACATATCCAATGGACAAGACCACTGCAGAGCTCAAGCATCGCATATCCAATGGACAAGACCACTGCAGAGCTCAAGCATCACATATCCAGCACAAGACCACTGCAGAGCTCAAGCATCACATATCCAGCACAAGACCACTGAGGAGCTCAAGCATCACATATCCAGCACAAGACCACTGCAGAGCTCAAGCATCACATATCCAGCACAAGACCACTGCAGAGCTCAAGCATCACATATCCAACACAAGACCACTGCAGAGCTCAAGCATCACATATCCAACACAAGACCACTGCAGAGCTCAAGCATCACATATCCAATGGACAAGACCACTGCAGAGCTCAAGCATCACATATCCAAGGACAATACCACTGCAGAGCTCAAGCATCACATATCCAATGGACAAGACCACTGCAGAGCTCAAGCATCGCATATCCAATGGACAAGACCACTGCAGAGCTCAAGCATCACATATCCAGCACAAGACCATTGCAGAGCTCAAGCATCACATATCCAGCACAAGACAACTGAGGAGCTCAAGCATCACATATCAAGCACAAGACCACTGCAGAGATCAAGCATCACATATCCAATGGACAAGACCACTGCAGAGCTCAAGCATCACATAACCAGCACAAGACCACTGCAGAGCTCAAGCATCACATATCCAACACAAGACCACTGCAGAGCTCAAGCATCACATATCCAGCACAAGACCACTGCAGAGCTCAAGCATCACATATCCAACACAAGACCACTGCAGAGCTCAAGCATCACATATCCAACACAAGACCACTGCAGAGATCAAGCATCACATATCCAGCACAAGACCACTGCAGAGATCAACCATCACATATCCAATGGACAAGACCACTGCAGAGCTCAAGCATCACATATCCAGCACAAGACCACTGCAGAGCTCAAGCATCACATATCCAATGGACAAGACCACTGCAGAGCTCAAGCATCACATATCCAATGGACAAGACCACTGCAGAGCTCAAGCATCACATATCCAGCACAAGACCACTGCAGAGCTCAAGCATCACATATCCAGCACAAGACCACTGCAGAGCTCAAGCATCACATATCCAACACAAGACCACTGAGGAGCTCAAGCATCACATATCCAATGGACAAGACCACTGCAGAGATCAAGCATCACATATCCAATGGACAATACCACTGCAGAGCTCAAGCATCACATATCCAATGGACAAGACCACTGCAGAGCTCAAGCATCGCATATCCAATGGACAAGACCACTGCAGAGCTCAAGCATCACATATCCAGCACAAGACCACTGCAGAGCTCAAGCATCACATATCCAGCACAAGACCACTGAGGAGCTCAAGCATCACATATCCAGCACAAGACCACTGCAGAGCTCAAGCATCACATATCCAGCACAAGACCACTGCAGAGCTCAAGCATCACATATCCAACACAAGACCACTGCAGAGCTCAAGCATCACATATCCAACACAAGACCACTGCAGAGCTCAAGCATCACATATCCAATGGACAAGACCACTGCAGAGCTCAAGCATCACATATCCAAGGACAATACCACTGCAGAGCTCAAGCATCACATATCCAGCACAAGACCACTGCAGAGCTCAAGCATCACATATCCAGCACAAGACCACTGCAGAGCTCAAGCATCACATATCAAGCACAAGACCACTGCAGAGATCAAGCATCACATATCCAATGGACAAGACCACTGCTGAGATCAAGCATCACATATCCAATGGACAAGACCACTGCAGAGCTAAAGCATCACATATCCAATGGACAAGACCACTGCAGAGCTCAAGCATCACATATCCAGCACAAGACCACTGCAGAGATCAAGCATCACATATCCAGCACAAGACCACTGAGGAGCTCAAGCATCACATATCCAGCACAAGACCACTGCAGAGATCAAGCATCACATATCCAATGGACAAGACCACTGCAGAGATCAAGCATCACATATCCAATGGACAAGACCACTGCAGAGCTAAAGCATCACATATCCAATGGACAAGACCACTGAGGAGCTCAAGCATCACATATCCAGCACAAGACCACTGCAGAGCTCAAGCATCACATATCCAATGGACAAGACCACTGCAGAGCTCAAGCATCACATATCCAGCAAAAGACCACTGCAGAGATCAAGCATCACATATCCAATGGACAAGACCACTGCACAGCTCAAGCATCACATATCCAATGGACAAGACCACTGCAGAGCTCAAGCATCACATATCCAATGGACAAGACCACTGCAGAGCTCAAGCATCACATATCCAGCACAAGACCACTGCAGAGCTCAAGCATCACATATCCAACACAAGACCACTGCAGAGCTCAAGCATCACATATCCAGCACAAGACCACTGCAGAGATCAACCATCACATATCCAATGGACAAGACCACTGCAGAGCTCAAGCATCACATATCCAGCACAAGACCACTGCAGAGCTCAAGCATCACATATCCAACACAAGACCACTGAGGAGCTCAAGCATCACATATCCAGCACAAGACCACTGAGGAGCTCAATCATCACATATCCAATGGACAAGACCACTGCAGAGATCAAGCATCACATATCCAATGGACAAGACCACTGCAGAGCTCAAGCATCACATATCCAGCACAAGACCACTGAGGAGCTCAAGCATCACATATCCAGCACAAGACCACTGAGGAGCTCAATCATCACATATCCAATGGACAAGACCACTGCAGAGCTCAAGCATCACATATCCAGCACAAGACCACTGCAGAGCTCAAGCATCACATATCCAACACAAGACCACTGCAGAGCTCAAGCATCACATATCCAATGGACAAGACCACTGCAGAGCTCAAGCATCACATATCCAGCACAAGACCACTGCAGAGCTCAAGCATCACATATCCAACACAAGACCACTGCAGAGCTCAAGCATCACATATCCAATGGACAAGACCACTGCAGAGCTCAAGCATCACATAACCAGCACAAGACCACTGCAGAGCTCAAGCATCACATATCCAATGGACAAGACCACTGCAGAGCTCAAGCATCACATAACCAGCACAAGACCACTGCAGAGCTCAAGCATCACATATCCAACACAAGACCACTGCAGAGCTCAAGCATCACATATCCAGCACAAGACCACTGCAGAGATCAAGCATCACATATCCAGCACAAGACCACTGCAGAGCTCAAGCATCACATATCCAATGGACAAGACCACTGCAGAGCTCAAGCATCACATATCCAAGGACAAGACCACTGCAAAGCTCAAGCATCACATATCCAATTGACAAGACCACTGCAGAGCTCAAGCATCACATATCCAACACAAGACCACTGCAGAGCTCAAGCATCACATATCCAATGGACAAGACCACTGCAGAGCTCAAGCATCACATAACCAGCACAAGACCACTGCAGAGATCAAGCATCACATATCCAATGGACAAGACCACTGCAGAGCTCAAGCATCACATAACCAGCACAAGACCACTGAGGAGCTCAAGCATCACATATCCAGCACAAGACCACTGCAGAGCTCAAGCATCACATATCCAGCACAAGACCACTGCAGAGATCAAGCATCACATATCCAGCACAAGACCACTGCAGAGCTCAAGCATCACATATCCAATGGACAAGACCACTGCAGAGCTCAAGCATCACATATCCAGCAAAAGACCACTGCAGAGATCAAGCATCACATATCCAATGGACAAGACCACTGCACAGCTCAAGCATCACATATCCAATGGACAAGACCACTGCAGAGCTCAAGCATCACATATCCAATGGACAAGACCACTGCAGAGCTCAAGCATCACATATCCAGCACAAGACCACTGCAGAGCTCAAGCATCACATATCCAACACAAGACCACTGCAGAGCTCAAGCATCACATATCCAGCACAAGACCACTGCAGAGCTCAAGCATCACATATCCAGCACAAGACCACTGCAGAGATCAAGCATCACATATCCAGCACAAGACCACTGCAGAGCTCAAGCTTCACATATCCAATGGACAAGACCACTGCAGAGCTCAAGCATCACATATCCAGCACAAGACCACTGAGGAGCTCAATCATCACATATCCAATGGACAAGACCACTGCAGAGATCAAGCATCACATATCCAGCACAAGACCACTTTAGAGCTCAAGCATCACATATCCAACACAAGACCACTGCAGAGCTCAAGCATCACATATCCAACACAAGACCACTGCAGAGCTCAAGCATCACATAACCAGCACAAGACCACTGCAGAGCTCAAGCATCACATATCCAGCACAAGACCACTGCAGAGCTCAAGCATCACATATCCAATGGACAAGACCACTGCAGAGATCAAGCATCACATATCCAGCACAAGACCACTGCAGTTGTAGAAAACTTTACGAAGCAATTTCATGCTGCGTTCAAATATGTTTTGATCAAAGATTTAAGCAAATAGACTGGAGGCATTTTTTCAATGTAATTGGGAGGTTAAGAAATCTCAGTTCCAAAAAGAAAGAGTCTAGTTTTTATTTGATGTTGATGCCTGAGAAAATGATTATAAAATAAGAATACCACTTATAGTGTTTGTACCTAACACAATAACAATTGCCTTCATCTCATCATGGTGCTGCATCTCAAATGTGCAGTTTTTGAATATGTTTTAAAACATGTTTGGTACTATACTAGGATAAAGAAAGTTCTCAGTTTGCTTACATTAAAATTAGTAAGTGTGTTATTGTTTCCCTTCCTAGGTTATTGTTTGGGGTCATGTCACTGGCTGCAATGTCAGTCCAGAGGGGACGTAGCTGATTGGTTAATGCATAATAAGGAAGATGTTGAAGGGATGAGGACAATATCACCCTCCAAGTGATCAAGGGAAGTGCAAGTCTACTTGACAGAAAGTTTGTAAACAGAGATTTCTTTAACCAAATATTAATGTTTTAAAATGGAAGTACATGGTTTTTCTTTTTAATAATATGTGTTTCTTTCAAACATCACTTATGAGACCTGTTTAACAAATATTATTATTTTTAGGCACCCCTTTAACTGTAGGTCATTCTGAAACCCAAGACTGGGTACTGGTACATTTGTAGGTTGGTGGTCCATGTGTTTGCCTTCATATCTACATTACATTTTTCAGTCATTGTTTTCCCAGTAAAAACAATTATTCACACAGGAGCATGGGGGAGGAGGCTTACCTGTGTAAACAATGTATTGCCTGAAAATCTTTTTGATTGCTGAATAGTCATGTGTCTTTTATATTCTTCTCTTGGATAAAGCAATCCTCAATTGGTAGAGGCATTACAATTGCAATCTAATAAATGTGTGTTTTTGAACTTCAATTGATTACTCCCAATATTTGCTGTGCAGAATTAGCAATACTAATATGAGATACAAACTGGGATAAACACTTTGAAAACATGCCCCTAAATTAATTGATTATGTTGCTTTGTATCGTACTGCTTACTGAGTTAGGTCTTCACTGTGAAAGATGTTTGCAGAGGCGTGCCGCTACTCATATTCCCTTTAGAGTTTGAAGTTGTAAGGTATTAATTAAATGCAATACAGGCACACTGTGGGGGGACTGGTTTGTGGAATTGGGAGTTACAGCCTTTGATTAAATACATTATTGAAATACTACTATAATTAATGTACTCACATACACACACGGTCTTCACCAATGTCTCATTTAAAGACAGACTTTATTCAAAAACACGTCTTGTGAAGTTTGAATCTCTGCAGATCAAAGTCATTTGCATAAAGCTCCATTACTTGCTCGTTTTGCTTTTCAGCAGGGTGGGTGATGTGCTGAGCACCCACTCATTATTCCACATGGGTGCTTGAGTCCCGGAGCACCCAGGAGTCAGCATCTATGGAAGGAAGTATGGAAATGAAATGCAGGTAAATTCAAGAAATGAGGAATCTCATGATAACGGGTAGGTTAGCATGGATTGTATTTCAACTGGAAGAATGTCAGAAAGTCAAGGAGAAAGATTTAAAAGGTAATGCTTAACTGTGGGCTAGTCAGTTCACACAGCTTAGGGTGTACTGTATAGTGTCACTATGACAGTACACTGGAACTAATGCCTGCTCCATCCTCAGCAATATTACAAGGGCTTTGAATAGAAGGAGTACAATTAAGGGTAAGGGATATGTATCACACTTACTGAACAGCTACAGAATAATGAATAACTATACAACAGACCTTCTAATACCATTGAGGTGTGACAAGAGCGATGTCAAAGATAAAATATTTGACATTATATATATATATATATATTGTATAAATTAAATGTAAAGACAGAATAATCCTGGAGTCAGCACCTAGGCATACTGTACAAAAAGCTTTCCCTCGGTTGCCCTTGTTAACACAATTATTGAGTACCAATCAATACCAATCTTTCATGCAGGTGGGTAATATAAAGGATATAAATGACGAAGCTTGAGGGGTCCTAATGAATTTGCACACTACTGTAGTGTAATTAAAATTGTGTATGTGGTATTCAAGACCTAGATGTCATTAGGTGAGCATACAATGTTAGTATCATGGTATTCAAATGACAGATGCGCTGTATGTGGAATAACTTCTTGTGTTCTCAAGATACTTGTAAAATGTGTGATAAACAGACTGCATAGAGAGATCCCTCCATCTGCCCCTGCAATCTCATTCTCCCAATAGCGTATGACAATAATGTTAATACCAAGTTACGTCACAATTTAAAAAGCTTTCCAGATGAGTGTGAAAATGTAAAATGTGACAGATGTATGCATGCCATGCAAGGATGTAGGACCGCCTCCATTGTATGCCAATAGACAGGGGTTTCAATGCCCTGCGTGGGGTAATAGTCATTGTATCATGTGGCAAAGCAGGCCATGAGGTTTCATGGCATGGTGATCAAGTACATATCATATAGTAGCTGGTTGCCTTTGCAGAGAGATCGACAGAGAGAAACAACCCAAAACACAGCAGGGCTTGAGAACCAAACCTAATCTCTTCAGTCCCAGATGCTTACCAATTCACACAACAGTATACACACATTCCAAGTGTCTGCAACCCTGTACATTGCTTGAGTGGTTTAAATCAATACTGATTGAGCCGGCATTATTGTTTTGAGGTTACATCCAATTTTACAGTGTCTGCGTTCAGATCTATACATTTTGTTACACACAATGAACAGTGCTATGCGCTTTATAAACTAAAAACAAATGTTGTTGTCTGAGCAGGTTTTTATTTGTTTAATTATATCACCTAATCCCTAAGGGAAAGCTCTACAGCTCTACAGTTATCCTGCTCTACTGTGCTAGACAATCAGCTCACAACAGGGTAGAATACATTTAAAAGCATGTATCCAGTGTGACACGAAAGCAAGGATGTCTTTTAGAGAAACAGTCAGGTCATGGAAAGAGTGTACAGAACAATCTACGTGGCACAGACAAACCCTAGGGTTACATTTGCATTAATGATAACTGTGTAAATTATTTACTGCTAATACTGCATAAAAGCTGGTTGCTATTATATTTGAGATTTGCCAATCTGACATAATGATAGTGGTTCCATAATACAATTGCCTCTTTACACCCAGGAACTCGAGAGCAGATGTCAACAAGCTACCTGCCTTTGGAGGACAAAGGCCAGCCCTGTAGTGTCCACTTTGAGCTCCTGTGAGCTTCGGAGGCAATGTGACGTTCTGTACAGAATCCCCAGCGAAGAACGGCGATTTCGCACAGCCAGGATGCAAATCTGTGCTCCCCTGGCTATGACTCACCCTGCACACCATGCGCTTGTGCCTTTACCAGGTGAGCCTCTCGGTAATCCCCAGAATCAACATTCATTTTAGAGAATGAAGGCCTGACTCCCAAGCCAATGAGTTTGTTGGTCACAATGTACAGTAGTCCTCAGGGGACATTGATATAATCCACATCACAAGCCAACATCACACAAATAAACACAAGTTGTCATATGCCTGAGGAGGCCCAGGACTGAGTGGAGGACGGGATGGTGGAATGGGTCTAGCTTTCCTGGGGAAGAGAATTAGCCTCATCATGGTGGTGAGGTAGAGGTGTATAAAAAGACAAGTACAGATGAGTCTAGTACAGAATTTATGTTTGGGACAGAATTCAGAATGATTGGAAGTTAATTAAAGGTCAGGTTTGTCTCTGAGCTCTTAACACCAAGCATTCATATGCAATGAATTGTCAAACTGGAAACAAATCAAATGTAGCAGTAAAATGTCAGCATGACAACCCCTTTATCATCGAATGAAGAAGATAAAACAAAAAAGACAAAGGAGCACTGGAAATGTTAGCTTCCTCCAAATACTTTTAAGGTTTACATTCTAAAGAAAGATAGAAGGAATTGAGCAAATGACTGCAGATGTGCGGTTTCTCCTTGATTTCCCCGCTATGACTGTAGTTGAAACTAGAATATGTAATAAAACCACAATTGCCAACAAAAAAAAATGTTTTGTTCATGAAGCCACAAAAGCATCTTAAAAGAGCACTTGAATTTCAATGTAGTTGTCTAGCACCGTATCTGACTGTTTCTAGTGTCATTGTTCCACGCCTTCCGGGAACACTATTATTGCAATTTAAAAAAAGAGAGAAGAATGCTTGAATTTGCAACACCAGTAGTTGCAGCTGCTAGGTTACCCATGCAACAACTGATTCTTCTGCAACAAACAAAAGACACATGTATGCCATCAGACTCATTTTTGATTCTATAGCAGTTCAGGCTGATATAACTGAGTCTCATCGAATCAGCCACTGCATCCATCTGGTACACTTTAAGACCCATGGGGGAAAAAACATGTCCAGGTGTCCACATTCAGCACCATGGCTCCTCTCACAGATACACTGATCACTGTGTAAGGACACTAAATGATGGTATATTGCTATGTGTTAAGGAGCCCACACAACAAGAATTTAAGCAGAATTTAACAAGTTCCCTTTACTGATCCCAATAATCAGCATAATCATTATCATTAGAACCAATAATGAGGCCACTAGTTATTAACTGAATTGAAGCAGTGATATGAGTTACCAATTTCTGGAAGAAGCATCGTACATGGCGCTGGTGTGTGTTCATGGAGGATCTTGATGCTTCTTAGATACACCCCTTTGTGTGCAATGCTTAGTTGCTGGCATATCTCTGTGTGTCAGCAACATTTAGACCAGACAACCTGTCCTTGCACCAGAGCAGATGAAGTCAGTTTGATTGACCCTTTCTCAGGAAATAAAACATTCTTTCCCTGATGGCAGCCAGATAACCGCATGCTTCGCACATCTGCACTTAGAATCTGAATCTTTTCATTACATCTTTACAGTCTGTTACAGGGCAACACACTGGTCATAAAAATCAAAGTTCCATCCAAAGCTTGCCAAAGAGTAAAAGAATACATTGGTAAGGGGGCTCCCAAGTGGCGCATCTAGTAAAGGCACTCTACGTGGAGTGCAGAATGCTCCCTATAGCCTGGAGGTAGCCGGTTCGGGTCCAGGCTATTCCACTGCCGGCCGTAGATGGGAGTTCCCAGAGCGCACAATTGGCCGAGAGCTGCCCGGGTGGGGAGGGCTTAGGTCGGCCAGGGTTCCTCAGCTCTCCGTGCACCAGCTACCCGAATAGACTGCGGGCCTGCCTGCAAGCGGTCCAGAACTGTGTGGTCCTCCAACGCTGTAGCTCTGAGGTAGCTGCATGGCAGGCTTGCAGAGTGAAAAGAAGCAGACAGTTGACGACACACATTTCGGAGGACGCATGTGTTCATCTTCATCTCTCCCGCGTCAGCGCGGGGGTTGCAGCGGTGAGCCAGGCTTAAAAGGCATTTCAAATTGGGGAGAAAATGGGGTAAAAACAATTGCCGATTCCAAATAAAAAAAAATAAAAGAATACTTTGGTAAGGCTGCTGCAATCTAAACCAGGGCTGTCCATTGAGGGACTCTGGAGCCTTATATGGCTTTACTGGGCTCCCCAATATGGCTCTTTTGATGTAGACATGAAGTATCCCATTCAAGGCTCTTAATGGATTTGAAGACTAAAAGGCAATCTACAGTTTTTGGATGAAGCAAGTACAGTCAAAATGCATGATATGACACAGGGAATGAGCACAAAATATACTGAAGCTGTGTCTGAGTGGGAGTCTAGTTAAACCATATCTCTCTTTATTTTTAAATGTCTTTGCTGCTATTCAGTCAGCTGTAAAAAAAAAACCTATGTTATGTTACAGCACAGTGTTTCTTTTTTAGCCTTAGAGGTTTCTTATACGGCTCTTTAACCTGAAGGGCCTATTATTATAGGTTGGCCTTTGCAACTGCTTACCTGTATATTTGTGTATATTTAGTCTATATATGTTATTAGTGTAGTTTTGTATTCAGTATGTACAGCACTCTGAGGTATGTCTCTGTTGTTTTTATACACTTTTAACCAATTGGATTAATACAGATTATCTGTTTTTAAACTGGTTGTAAATTTTCCCAGTATCAATCTGAATGTCCTTAAGGATTTACTAAACTCGTTTCTAAACATCTATCGTTACTAAACACATGCCACCCTACGCGTTCAGACAATCATTTAGACCCAATGTTGAGTCTCAGCAGCCAGTCCTTTCCGTGAAGAGGAGCTGTGTTCTCGCAGGCATCGCCAGCGAAACCTCCACTTTCTGAACATTGTGCTAATCCACTCGCCTCTTACACAGCAGGAGGCATTAAACAAAACAAATTAACTCCCCTTCCTTCTCCCCAGTGGTCAATATTTCATTACACTGATTTGCTTTGCTGCTTGAGTAATTTAGTAAAACGTTGTTTCTCAAGTGTTGTAAAGAGCTGAACTGTCACTTTCCACACAGCCTCCCGGTAGGATAGCATTCATCTAGAGTTTTGCAAGGATCGGTAGTTAAAACAGAGCAAAAAAAAATCAGGGAGATAAAAATTGTATTTTTGAAAAAAAAAAAAAAATATATATATATATATATACAGTGC
>NW_026708470.1:50000-53311 GCF_902713425.1 Acipenser ruthenus | reverse complement strand
GAGAGGGGGAGGGGGAGAGGGATAGAGGGTTTTCAGTTTGAATAATGTTGTGCGAGAGAAGTATCAATGCAGCAAATGGACAGAAATACTGAACATCTCTGTCTCTCTCCCCCTCTCCCTCTCCTCTCTCTCTCTCTCCTCTCCTCCTCCTCTCTCAGTGGACGGTTCTATCCATCGCTCTGCGGGTCCTCTCTTGAGACAGCAGTGTGCCTCTCTGGGGGGGTGCGAGACGGGAGACGCCAAACTGACCAGCGGGTACCAACTGCCAGCCCAGTGTGAGTGCGGATTACATTATTATTATTATTATTATTATTATTATTATTTTTTTTTTTTTTTTTTTTTAATTGTGATGGACAGCGTGGTGTTTTATTAGCCCCGTAATGGAATCAGGGTATAAGTCCCGGGGTATTCTCTCCTCTCCCCTGCTCACGACGCTTCTCTGAAGATGTCGGGCCGCCGCGTGTCGCAGGGCGATTGGAGACGGGACGGTAACGTCCTGGCGCCTCCCTCCTCGGCCGTCAGTCCGCTGCTGTTTGCGTTCTCGGACAGTCTCGTCTTTCGCACGGTGATTTTCAGACACGCATCACTGCAGCGCTCGAATCAGAGACGCGGGCTGCTGTTGAGAAGCCAAGAAAATGCGTCTCAGATTGGAAGGAATGTCCGAAGAACCTCCTCTCCCATCGCCACGAAACTCTGTATCAACGTTACTGAGCTCAAGTTATTAAGAACAGCAGATTCTGGGGGGCTGTCTGTCCGTCCATCTGTGCGCCTCCTTTCTGTTTTTGCAGATATACATATATAAGAGACGGGGTCGAGCACGGCACGAAACAGAACCCCTCCCCCCCACACACCCCCGCTAAAAAAAACACAATGATGTCAACGAGACAAGAGTGTGCTTTCACATTTTATTTACTGCTTTCGCTGCGCTGTTTGTCAGTATCGATCGCAGAGTGCTTTTCTACCAACTAACACCATTAATCAAAACAGAGGATTAATCAGAGAGAGAGAGGAGGAGGAGGGGAGGGAGAGAGAGGAGGAGGAGGAGGAGGAGGTCAAGCAGACCAGCGTTTGGGCTCCAGCGCCTTCATCAGTGTTATTATTGAAACTAGAAGAGACCGAGTCAAGCAGACCAGCGTTTGGGCTCCAGTGCCTTCATCAGTGTGATTATTGAAACTAGAAGAGACCGAGTCAAGCAGACCAGCGTTTGGGCTCCAGTGCCTTCATCAGTGTTATTATTGAAACTAGAAGAGACCGAGTCAAGCAGACCAGCGTTTGGGCTCCAGTGCCTTCATCAGTGTGATTATTGAAACTAGAAGAGACCGAGTCAAGCAGACCAGCGTTTGGGCTCCAGTGCCTTCATCAGTGTTATTATTGAAACTAGAAGAGACCGAGTCAAGCAGACCAGCGTTTGGGCTCCAGTGCCTTCATCAGTGTGATTATTGAAACTAGAAGAGACCGAGTCAAGCAGACCAGCGTTTGGGCTCCAGTGCCTTCATCAGTGTGATTATTGAAACTAGAAGAGACCGAGTCAAGCAGACCAGCGTTTGGGCTCCAGTGCCTTCATCAGTGTGATTATTGAAACTAGAAGAGACTGAGTCAAGCAGACCAGCGTTTGGTCAGTGCAGGGAGTGTGTGTGTGTGTTGCTCTGTGTGTGTGTGTGTGTGTGTGTGTGTACGACAGTGTGTCGATCCTGTTAACCCCTTGCTGTCTGGCTGCTCCGTTGCAGACGTGATTCACACGGTGGGGCCGATCGTCCAGGGTGCGTGTGGAGAGAGAGAGAGAGCCGCGCTGAGGAGCTGCTATCAGAGGAGCCTGGAGCTGGGAGAGAGGGAGGGGCTGAGGAGCCTGGTGAGGGAGGGGCTGAGGAGAGAGGGAGGGGCTGAGGAGAGAGGGAGGGGCTGAGGAGCCTGGTGAGGGAGGGGCTGAGGAGAGAGGGAGGGGCTGAGGAGAGAGGGAGGGGCTGAGGAGCCTGGTGAGGGAGGGGCTGAGGAGAGAGGGAGGGGCTGAGGAGAGAGGGAGGGGCTGAGGAGCCTGGTGAGGGAGGGGCTGAGGAGAGAGGGAGGGGCTGACGAGAGAGGGAGGGGCTGAGGAGCCTGGTGAGGGAGGGGCTGAGGAGAGAGGGAGGGGCTGAGGAGGGGGAAAGGGAGAGAGTATAGAATAGTAATGGACAGCACAGCGCAGTGCAGTACAATATTCCCAGTGCTCTGACTGGTCTCTCTGTTTCTCCGCAGGCCTTCCCCTGCATCTCTACTGGAGTGTACGGTGAGTGACTCACCACCACAAGCAACTTCACACCCTGAAGACTGCACCCCAGCTCCTCCAGCGTGCTTATCCCCTCTCCCCTCATCACAAGCAACTTCACACCCTGAAGACTGCACCCCAGCTCCTCCAGCGTGCTTATCCCCTCTCCCCTCATCACAAGCAACTTCACACCCTGAAGACTGCACCCCAGCTCCTCCAGCGTGCTTATCCCCTCTCCCCTCATCACAAGCAACTTCACACCCTGAAGACTGCACCCCAGCTCCTCCAGCGTGCTTATCCCCTCACCCCTCATCACAAGCAACTTCACACCCTGAAGACTGCACCCCAGCTCCTCCAGCGTGCTTATCCCCTCTCCCCTCATCACAAGCAACTTCACACCCTGAAGACTGCACCCCAGCTCCTCCAGCGTGCTTATCCCCTCTCTCCTCTCTCCTCTCTCCTCAGGCTACCCCCCTGCAGAGGCAGCAGAAGTGGCGCTGAGGACTGTGAGAGAATACCTGCAGCAGAAACCAGAGCAGGTGAGCCTGTGTGTGATTACCTGTGTGCGAGAAACCAGGAATGGATCAAACTGCTGTGCAACGGGAGTCTCATTAACATCCGTGGTGTCAGTGTGTGTGTGTGTGTGTGTCTCAGTGTCAGTGTGTCTGTATCTCTGTGTCAGTGTGTCTGTATCTCTGTGTGTCAGTGTGTCTGTATCTCAGTGTCTCAGTGTGTGTCTGTATCTGTGTCTCTGTGTCAGTGTGTCTGTATCTCAGTGTCAGTGTGTCTGTATCTCAGTGTCTCAGTGTGTGTCTGTATCTGTGTCTCAGTGTCAGTGTGTCTGTATCTCTGTGTCAGTGTGTCTGTATCTGTGTCTGTATCTCTGTGTCTCAGTGTCAGTGTGTCTGTATCTGTATCTCTGTGTCTCAGTGTCAGTGTGTCTGTATCTATGTGTTTGAGAGTATCCAGCAGTGAAGGGGTTAACTCCGCTGGGGTGGAAAATGAGATTTTTAATTATTAATTTCACGCAGTTGTGGCGCAGTAATCTCAGAGAGCGAGGAGAGAGAAC
>NW_026708470.1:7500-45000 GCF_902713425.1 Acipenser ruthenus | reverse complement strand
ATTGAAAGCGCGTCGAATTTGTAAATTCAGTCACACAGTCATTGTTGCTTAAGTTAATATTAGTGACACAGCGACGCGCTTTTCAATTGCGCGACGTGTTCTCTCTGAAATAACATCTCGAATAACGAATCTCTTTTAAACTCTGAAGCGTGCGTGGGTTCAGTAAACGAGCTCACCTGGGTCGGCACTCGCTCCGGTTCCGGGCGTGCAGCGCAGAGATGCAAACAAATGAACAGACACTGGAGCTGCGGGTCGCTGAAACACGGGCTCTGCTGCCCTCTGGCGGTTTGTGGTCGAATAACACCCTATAATTAATAACAATTATAATAATAATGACTCCCATTATTTTTTTTTAATTGTCAATACTTGTTAGGACCCTGAGAATATGGTACATTAAATATTGACAATATTGCTGATATATTGTATTCTAGAGATATGTTCATATAGACAGAGATTTTAAAAAAACACACATTATTTTGATATTTAATATGTATTTAGCGTTCCTTTCTTTCCCAGTAATACATTCGTGATGTTTATTAGGTTTAGAGTTGATGAAAAGGATCAGTAAAACCAAATATTATTGAAAATAACTTGATAAAGTATAATTGAATATGCAGTAATAATCATAATTAGTTATGCGATTATTCTCCGGTTAAAATGCAAAAAAATGAGAGCCGAGGAGGGACTAATATAATAAAACAAATACCAATTTTAAAAAGAATTATAACTACATTCGAATTTAAAGACTCTTAATCGGTCTCCTGCTTCTCTAACGCGCCTCCTCGCTGCGCTGTTCAGCGTAGTCTGTATATATTTTTTTAGTATCTGCTGCCGCCTTGTGGTCAAAAGTGAAACTGCATCCCGTTTATTCACACAGTGACGGGCAATGAGGTCCATGACAGCGACCTGTGAACCTTCACCCTTTCATGCGTGACGTTTTGAAACTAGCGTCCGCCTCCCTTATTTTAAACTCTTACTTCAGTAACACCAAAACAAACTTTGTGAACCTCAACAGCAAACATTCCTTGCTTAATGGCTTCAGTTTATTTATTGATTTATTTTTTAATTCTGTTTAAACGCTGATATTATTCAACAGCCCCCTGGTGGTCAACTGGAGCATCACAGCGTGTCTCTCATAATTGTACTGAATTGAATTTCACCCCCTTGAGTTTTCACAATGCTCCGCTAATGCTGTGTGAATTATGAATCATCACCCTGTATACAAAACTGTGCAAACGGGCCTCCTTAGGATTCGAGACACACACACACTGACAAAAAGACCCACCCACCTTGACACACCGATACCCAACACACACACCAGTACCCTGACACACACACTAACACACACACTAACACACACACTAATACCCTAACACACACACTGACACACACACATACCCTAACACACACACTAACACACACACTAATACCCTAACACACACACTAATACACACACCAATACCCTAACACACACTCTGACACACACACTAACACACAGATGCCCTAACACACACACTAACACACACACTGACACAGATACCCTAACACTAACACACACACCAATACCCTGACACACACACTAACACACACACCAATACCCTAACACACATACAGACACACACACATACCCTAACACACACACTAACACACACACTGACACACAGACACCCTAACACTAACACACACACCAATACCCTGACACACACACTAACACACACACCAATACCCTGACACACACACCGACACACACACATACCCTAACACACACACTAACACACCGATACCCTAACACACACACTAACACACAGATACCCTAACACTAACACACACACCAATACCCTGACACACACACTAACACACAGATACCCTAACACTAACACACACACCAATACCCTGACACACACACTAACACACACACACCGATACCCTAACACACACACTAACACACACACCAATACCCTCACACACTAACACACACACTGACACACACACACACCCCAATACACCAATACCCTAACAACCGATAACCTAACACACACACTTTCGGACACATACACACACTTTGGATACACTGACACACACACTCTCTCAATACACTGACACACACACTCTCTCAATACACTGACACACACACTCTCTCTCGGATACACTGACACACACACACACACACACACACACACACACACACACACACACACACACTCTCTCGGATACACTGACACACACACACACACTCTCTCTCGGATACACTGACACACACACACTCTCTCTCTCTCTCGGATACACTGACACACACACACTCTCGGATACACAGACACACACACACACACACACACACTCTCTCTCTCGGATACACTGACACACACACACTCTCTCTCTCTCTCTCGGATACACTGACACACACACACTCTCGGATACACTGAGACACACACACACACACACACACACTCTCTCTCTCGGATACACTGACACACACACACTCTCTCTCGGATACACTGACACACACTCTCTCTCTCTCTCGGATACACTGACACACACACACCAGGAGAGTTCAGGTTAAACAGTTTATTTGAATTTTTTAAAGTCATCACTCTTGTTACAGTGAACCACGTCCTTAACTGGGCTGGTAACGTGCAGAAGGGAGTTGAGAGACCTCGACACACAAGGAGAAGAGGTTTGAAGAAACGAAACTCATTAACAAACTGACAGGAAGGTTACGTAATCATTTCTAAAACACAGCGACCATCGAAGAAGCTCCGAGAGAGGCTGGGGGGGGCGGCTGCACGGATTCAGAATTCATTGGGAAAAAAATATTTAATTTCAGGAATTCTATCCTGGTTTTTATTAAAGAACACTCTAAAACCCTTTTCATTTTAATCCATAAAAACAGACCCAAAAAAAACTCTTTTGTTAAGAAGCCATGAGATGGAAAAACGTCATGTATTTAACCAAATTGACTGAAAAAGATTTCAACTCCTGACAAAAAAAATAGACATTATGAGATTAGTATTATGCTATATTAATAGCTATTTCCTGTGCAGTCGTACCCCAGCCTTCTCAATACATTGGAACAGCAGTAAATGGAGCTTAATTTATTTATTTTTACAAAACTTTGATTCACCATCAATTATGTATTTACTTTATTTAAAAGGAGAACAATTTAAAAGCCAGCCCTCAGCCGCAGAGAGGAAGCGAAAGCCATCAAGTCATTAAAAGTGAAAAAAACAAACGCTCTCCAGAGATCAAATGTGCCGAACCCTCCCGCCAAACCCAACAGGGTTCACTGTTCACTCCCAGCTTAATGCAAACTAAAAAGAATTAGAGAAATGCACTGATGTTATTACTATTATTATCATTGACATTATTAATACGCAGCAGTGTGATTACATTTCATTCGAAAATACAAAAATAGGGCGCATTATATTAACAAAACAAAAAAAAAAACCTCAATCTTATTATCAATCGTATCCATTATTTTGAGATACTTTTCAGGACTCTGACATTTCATTTCTACACAAGGCACTTTAATTCTGTACTGAGGGAGAGGGAGAGGGAGAGGGAGAGAGGGAGAGGGAGAGGGAGAGGGAGAGAGAGGGAGAGGGGGAGAGAGAGGAAGAGGGAGAGGGAGAGGGGGAGAGGGAGGGAGAGAGAGAGAGAGAGGGAGAATATAGTTGATAAAAGTTAATTTCTTTTTATGTACAAAACAAAATAAAAAATAAAGGGTGTATTAAATCAGGGTCCACAAGTCCAGTCCTCGAAGTCTGTAAGCCCCCCGGTGTTTGTTCCACCCGTACCCCTAAATTCTGTAAGTTAAGAATTTTGTCTTTTAATCCAGGTTCATTTATTTAATGTCCCCCCCCCCCCCCCCGGTAATAAAATCAATGTCACTTTTTATTAATTAAAACCCTCCTCGGCCAGACTCCCAGACCTCAATGGCTGGATTTGCGCGCCCCTCTCACGGCTGAATCGTCATTTCTATTTACACAATTACTTCTTGGACACGGCCAGCTCGATCTTGGGGAGTTTGAACCCCGCCCTGGTCCCGCTGTCGCTGCTGGACGTAGAGGACACCCGCGACGCCTTCTTGGAACCCAGAGACACCTCAGCCTCTCCCTCCTCGCTGAACGTCACCTCATACGAGCCCTTGGACTTGGACCCGAGGCCGCCGAAGGTCCCGAATTTCGACTTGCCCTTCTTCCCTTTCCCCTTCGCCCCTCCTTCCAGGGAGAAGTCCCCCCCTTCCGCCTCCAGGTGCCCGGAGGGGGAGGAGGGCGAGGCCAGGTTGGCATCGTCGCTGAGAGAGGAGGACCTGTGCCGGTGTTTCTTGAAGAGATCCAGCGATGCCGACTTGCCTTTAGGAGACATGGAGCCTCCGGCCAGCTCCAGCTCCGGTCCCTCCAGGCTGATATCCGGAGTGCTTCCCTTGGACTTTGATTTCTGGAAGAACTTGGGCATCTTGATTTTGCCCTTTCCTGCGCCGCTGCTCTTCACCTCCATGCCCGGGGAGCTGAGCTGACCTTTGACTTTGGGACTCTTGATCTCCAGCTCTCCTGCTGCTCCCACCTTCCCCAGGTCTAGCCCTGCTCCCCCGACATCTACCCCCACCTCTGGGCCCTCCAGCTCGGGCGCGGGGTCTCCGAACCTCGGCACCTTCAAATTCGTGAAGGTCATCTTTCCATAGTCCACCTTGCCAAAGTCAAACGCCCCGCCCGAGGATTCCACTTCTACTTTGGGGCCCCCGAGGTCCACGCTCGGCCCTTTAACGCTCACGTCGGGGGAGCCCAAGTTCACCCCGAAGCCAGAGCCGTCGATTTTGGGTCCCTTCAGATTGACGTCCAGGTCCGGTTTGGACCCAGACAAACCCCCGGATGGCGTTTTGATCTTGCCCCCTTCGATGCTGAGGTCTGCTCCGGGAAGCTTCCCCTCAATGCGAGAGCCCTTGACATTGACATCCACGTCGGGACCTTCTAGTTTGGGGCTCCCAAAACCAAATTTCGGCATCTTGAATTTCGATTTCTTCACTTTACCCTCCGGGCACTCCAGCTCAATATCTGGGGTCTTGACGTCAATGGCGGGACCCTTCACGTCGACCTTGGGTCCCTCGAAGTCAGCCTTTAACCCAGGGCCTGAAACATCTCCCTTGGGGAGCTTGACTTTCATGTCTGAGCCTTCCACAGTAGGGAGTTTGATGCCAAACTTTGGAACTTTTAATTTGGGAATTTTCAATTCCAGCCCTTCCACGTCAACATCAGGAGCGTTGACGTCCACCTTCGGCCCTTTGAAGTCTCCTGAAACACCCACACCTCCCTTCACCTTCGGCCCTTTGAAGTCTCCTGAAACATCCACACCTCCCTTCACCTTCGGCCCTTTCAGATTCACATCAATATCAGGCATTGAGATTCCGGGACCCTTGATCTTTCCACTTGGACCCTCGAAATCAACATCAGGAGCCTCAATGTCAACCCTCGGTCCTTTGAGGTCACCTTCCACCTTCGGTCCTTTCAGATTGAAGTCCATGCTTGGCATTTTGATGTTGGGTCCAGAAAGGGTTGGCATCTTAAACCCGGGACCTTTCACCTTCCCCTCGGGGCTTTCAACATCCACATCCAGTCCTTCCACATGGACGTTCGGGCCTTTGACGTTGAGATCTGCATCTCCTTTTACCTGTGGTCCCTTGAGGTTGAGGTTGAAGTCGGGGGCGGAGATGTCGGGCCCACTCAAGTTCATAGACGGCATCTTGAACTTGGGACCCTTAATCTTCCCTTCGGGGCCCTCCAAGCTGACATCGGGGGCCTTGACGTTCACATCCCCAGAAACATCCAGATTGCCTTGCGGGCCTTTGAGATTGAGGTCTACATCCGGTCCCTTGAGTTTGGGGCCGGACATGTGAAATTTGGGCATTTTCATCTTGGGCTTTTTCAGCTTGGCATCGGGCCCCTCGATGCCGACATCGGGGAGGTCCACATCAGGGGTCTTCATTTCAGCCTTCAAGCTTGGAGACTGCAGGTCAGCGTCGGGGGTCTTCAGTCCTCCTTCGACCTTGGGGCCGGAGAGAGAAGCGTCGCCCTTCATCCTGGGGGATTTAATATCAAACTCGACGTCCGGGAAGTGGAATTTCCAAGGTTTCTTGACCTTTGCCCCCTTCACCTCGAGGTCCGGGGAGCCGACGCTCACGTCGAGGTCGGGCTTCTTCACCTTCCCTTTCCCTTTGGGCATCTTCAACTTGCCCTTCTTTCCTTTCAGGTCAACGTTGAGGTCAGGTGCATCGAGGCTGAGGTCGCCTTCAGGGGGAATGACATCCAGCGACGGAGACTTCACGTTCGCTTTGGCACCTTTCAGCCCCAAACCAAACTTGGGCTTCTTGAATTTTGGCATTTTAATGTTGCCCTCAGGACCCGAGATGTTGACATCTGGAGCGTTGATGTCTAGGTCAGCGCTGGGAGCTTTTACGTCGATTTTGGGTCCTTTGACATCCAGGTCCATTCCTGGGACCTTTATATCGCCTTCAATTTTAGGACCAGAGAGGCTCAGGTCTCCAGAAGGAATATTTGCACCCATGTCTCCCTTCACCTTCGGTCCTTTCAGATTGAAATCCATGCTTGGCATTTTGATATTGGGTCCAGAAATGGTTGGCATTTTGAATCCGGGACCCTTGATCTTGCCTTCAGGGCCCTCAATGTCAATATCAGGAGCATCAATGTCTATCTTTGGCCCTTTGATATCAATGTCTCCTTTGGGTAGATTCAAATCTACATCTGGGCCTTCAACTTTAGGACCTTTGATTCCAAACTTGGGCATTTTGAATTTGGGCATTTTGAATCCTCCTTCAACATCAACATCTGGCCCCTCGATATTCACATCCGGAGCATCAATATCTACCTCCGGCCCTTTGAGGTCACCTTCCACCTTCGGTCCTTTCAGATTGAAATCCATACTTGGCATTTTGATATTTGGCCCAGAAATGGTTGGCATCTTGAATCCGGGACCCTTAATTTTGCCTTCAGGGCCCTCAATGTCAATATCAGGAGCATCAATATCTACCTTTGGCCCTTTGAGGTCACCTTCCACCTTCGGTCCTTTCAGATTGAAGTCCATACTTGGCATCTTGATATTTGGCCCAGATATTTTGGGCATCTTGAATCCGGGACCTTTGATCTTGCCTTCAGGGCCCTCAATGTCAATATCAGGAGCATCAATGTCTAGCTTTGGTCCTTTGAGGTCACCTTCCACCTTCGGTCCTTTCAAATTGAAATCCATGCTTGGCATTTTGATGTTGGGTCCAGAAATGGTTGGCATTTTGAATCCGGGACCCTTGATCTTGCCTTCAGGGCCCTCAATGTCAATATCAGGAGCATCAATGTCTATCTTTGGCCCTTTGATATCAATGTCTCCTTTGGGTAGATTCAAATCTACATCTGGGCCTTCAACTTTAGGACCTTTGATTCCAAACTTGGGCATTTTGAATTTGGGCATTTTAAATCCTCCTTCAACATCAACATCTGGCCCCTCGATATTCACATCCGGAGCATCAATATCTACCTTCGGCCCTTTGAGGTCACCTTCCACCTTCGGTCCTTTCAGATTGAAATCCATACTTGGCATTTTGATGTTGGGTCCAGAAATGGTTGGCATCTTGAATCCAGGACCCTTGATCTTGCCTTCAGGGCCCTCAATGTCAATATCTGGAGCATCAATGTCTACCTTTGGCCCTTTGAGGTCACCTTCCACCTTCGGTCCTTTCAGATTGAAGTCCATACTTGGCATCTTGATATTTGGCCCAGATATTTTGGGCATCTTGAATCCGGGACCTTTGATCTTGCCTTCAGGGCCCTCAATGTCAATATCAGGAGCTTCAATATCTACCTTTGGCCCTTTGAGGTCACCTTCCACCTTCGGTCCTTTCAGATTGAAATCCATACTTGGCATTTTGATGTTGGGTCCAGAAATGGTTGGCATCTTGAATCCAGGACCCTTGATTTTGCCTTCAGGGCCCTCAATGTCAATATCTGGAGCATCAATGTCTACCTTTGGCCCTTTGAGGTCACCTTCCACCTTCGGTCCTTTCAGATTGAAGTCCATACTTGGCATCTTGATATTTGGCCCAGATATTTTGGGCATCTTGAATCCGGGACCTTTGATCTTGCCTTCAGGGCCCTCAATGTCAATATCTGGAGCATCAATGTCTACCTTTGGCCCTTTGAGGTCACCTTCCACCTTCGGTCCTTTCAGATTGAAGTCCATACTTGGCATCTTGATATTTGGCCCAGAAAGTTTGGGCATCTTGAATCCGGGACCTTTGATCTTGCCTTCAGGGCCCTCAATGTCAATATCTGGAGCATCAATGTCTACCTTTGGCCCTTTGAGGTCACCTTCCACCTTCGGTCCTTTCAGATTGAAGTCCATACTTGGCATCTTGATATTTGGCCCAGAAAGTTTGGGCATCTTGAATCCGGGACCCTTGATCTTGCCTTCAGGGCCCTCAATGTCAATATCAGGAGCATCAATGTCTATCTTTGGCCCTTTGATATCAATGTCTCCTTTGGGTAGATTCACATCTACATCTGGGCCTTCAACTTTAGGACCTTTGATTCCAAACTTGGGCATTTTGAATTTGGGCATTTTGAATCCTCCTTCAATATCAACATCTGGCCCCTCGATATTTACATCCGGAGCATCAATGTCTACCTTTGGCCCTTTGAGGTCACCTTCCACCTTCGGTCCTTTCAGATTGAAGTCCATACTTGGCATCTTGATATTTGGCCCAGATATTTTGGGCATCTTGAATCCGGGACCTTTGATCTTGCCTTCAGGGCCCTCAATGTCAATATCAGGAGCTTCAATATCTACCTTTGGCCCTTTGAGGTCACCTTCCACCTTCGGTCCTTTCAGATTGAAGTCCATACTTGGCATCTTGATATTTGGCCCAGATATTTTGGGCATCTTGAATCCGGGACCTTTGATCTTGCCTTCAGGGCCCTCAATGTCAATATCAGGAGCTTCAATATCTACTTTTGGCCCTTTGAGGTCACCTTCCACCTTCGGTCCTTTCAGGTTGAAATCCATACTTGGCATCTTGATATTTGGCCCAGAAATGGTTGGCATCTTGAATCCAGGACCCTTGATCTTGCCTTCAGGACACTGAATATCAATATCAGGTGTGTCAATGTCTATCTTTGGCCCTTTGATATCAATGTCTCCTTTGGGTAGATTCACATCTACATCTGGGCCTTCAACTTTAGGACCTTTGATTCCAAACTTGGGCATTTTGAATTTGGGCATTTTGAATCCTCCTTCAATATCAACATCTGGCCCCTCGATATTCACATCCGGAGCATCAATATCTACCTTCGGCCCTTTGAGGTCACCTTCCACCTTCGGTCCTTTCAGATTGAAATCCATACTTGGCATTTTGATGTTGGGTCCAGAAATGGTTGGCATCTTGAATCCGGGACCCTTGATTTTGCCTTCAGGGCCCTCAATGTCAATATCAGGAGCATCAATGTCTATCTTTGGCCCTTTGAGGTCACCTTCCACCTTCGGTCCTTTCAGATTGAAATCCATACTTGGCATTTTGATGTTGGGTCCAGAAATGGTTGGCATCTTGAATCCAGGACCCTTGATTTTGCCTTCAGGGCCCTCAATGTCAATATCTGGAGCATCAATGTCTACCTTTGGCCCTTTGAGGTCACCTTCCACCTTCGGTCCTTTCAGATTGAAGTCCATACTGGGCATTTTGATATTTGGCCCAGAAATTTTGGGCATCTTGAATCCGGAACCTTTGATCTTGCCTTCAGGGCCCTCAATGTCAATATCAGGTGTGTCAATGTCTATCTTTGGCCCTTTGAGGTCAATGTCTCCTTTGGGTAGATTCACATCTACATCTGGGCCTTCAATTTTAGGACCTTTGAACCCAAACTTGGGCATTTTGAATTTTGGGCTTTTCAGCTTGCCTTCTGGTCCTTCAATTTCAATATCTGGAGCATCAATATCTACCTTCGGCCCTTTGAAGTCACCTTCTATCTTTGGCTCTGAAACATCCATATCTCCCTTCACCTTCGGCCCCTTAAGATTAAATTCTACATCAGGCATTGACATTTTTGGCATCTTGAATCCGTGACCCTTGATCTTGCCTTCAGGACCCTCAATGTCAATATCAGGTGTGTCAATGTCTATCTTTGGCCCTTTGAGGTCAATGTCTCCTTTGGGTAGTTTCACATCTACATCTGGGCCTTCAACTTTAGGGCCTTTGAACCCAAACTTGGGCATTTTGAATTTGGGCATTTTGAATCCTCCTTCCGGCCCTTTGACATCAACATCTGGCCCGTCAATATTCACATCCGGAGATTTAATGTCTACTTTTGGCCCTTTGATGTCACCTTCTATCTTTGGACCTTTGATGTTAATGTCACCTTTGGGTAGATTCACATCTACATCTGGGCCCTCAACTTTAGGGCCTTTGAACCCAAACTTGGGCATTTTGAATTTGGGCATTTTGAATCCTCCTTCTGGCCCTTTGACATCAATATCTGGTGCCTCAAGATTCACATCAGGGCCTTTAATGTCTACTTTTGGCCCTTTGATGTCTCCTTCAATCTTTGGCACAGAAACATCTACACCTCCTTTCACCTTTGGACCTTTCAGGTTAAAGTCTACATCAGGCATTGAAATGTTGGGTCCAGATATTTTGGGAATTTTGAATTTTGGGCTTTTCAGCTTGCCTTCAGGGCCCTCAACGTCAATATCTGGAGCATCAATGTCTAGCTTTGGCCCTTTGAGGTCACCTTCCACCTTCGGTCCTTTCAGATTGAAATCCATACTTGGCATTTTGATATTGGGTCCAGAAATGGTTGGCATCTTGAATCCGGGACCCTTGATCTTGCCTTCAGGGCCCTCAATGTCAATATCTGGAGCATCAATGTCTAGCTTTGGCCCTTTGAGGTCACCTTCCAACTTCGGTCCTTTCAGATTGAAATCCATACTTGGCATTTTGATGTTGGGTCCAGAAATGGTTGGCATCTTGAATCCAGGACCCTTGATCTTGCCTTCAGGGCCCTCAATGTCAATATCTGGAGCATCAATGTCTACCTTTGGCCCTTTGAGGTCACCTTCCACCTTCGGTCCTTTCAGATTGAAGTCCATACTTGGCATCTTGATATTTGGCCCAGATATTTTGGGCATCTTGAATCCGGGACCTTTGATCTTGCCTTCAGGGCCCTCAATGTCAATATCAGGAGCTTCAATATCTACCTTTGGCCCTTTGAGGTCACCTTCCACCTTCGGTCCTTTCAGATTGAAGTCCATACTTGGCATCTTGATATTTGGCCCAGATATTTTGGGCATCTTGAATCCGGGACCTTTGATCTTGCCTTCAGGGCCCTCAATGTCAATATCAGGAGCTTCAATATCTACCTTTGGCCCTTTGAGGTCACCTTCCACCTTCGGTCCTTTCAGATTGAAATCCATACTTGGCATTTTGATGTTGGGTCCAGAAATGGTTGGCATCTTGAATCCAGGACCCTTGATCTTGCCTTCAGGGCCCTCAATGTCAATATCAGGAGCTTCAATATCTACCTTTGGCCCTTTGAGGTCACCTTCCACCTTCGGTCCTTTCAGGTTGAAATCCATACTTGGCATCTTGATATTTGGCCCAGATATTTTGGGCATCTTGAATCCGGGACCTTTGATCTTGCCTTCAGGGCCCTCAATGTCAATATCAGGAGCTTCAATATCTACCTTTGGCCCTTTGAGGTCACCTTCCACCTTCGGTCCTTTCAGATTGAAATCCATACTTGGCATTTTGATATTTGGCCCAGTAATTTTGGGCATCTTGAATCCGGGACCTTTGATCTTGCCTTCAGGGCCCTCAATGTCAATATCAGGTGTGTCAATGTCTACCTTTGGCCCTTTGATATCAATGTCTCCTTTGGGTAGATTCACATCTACATCTGGGCCTTCAACTTTAGGACCTTTGAACCCAAACTTGGGCATTTTGATGTTGGGTCCAGAAATGGTTGGCATCTTGAATCCGGGACCCTTGATCTTGCCTTCAGGGCCCTCAATGTCAATATCAGGAGCTTCAATGTCTACCTTTGGCCCTTTGAGATCACCTTCCACCTTCGGTCCTTTCAGATTGAAATCCATACTCGGCATTTTGATGTTGGGTCCAGAAATGGTTGGCATCTTGAAACCAGGACCCTTGATCTTGCCTTCAGGGCCCTCAATGTCAATATCAGGTGTGTCAATGTCTATCTTCGGCCCTTTGATATCAATGTCTCCTTTGGGTAGATTCACATCTACATCTGGGCCTTCAACTTTAGGACCTTTGAAACCAAACTTGGGCATTTTGAATTTAGGCATTTTGAATCCTCCTTCTGGTCCTTCAATGTCAAGATCTGGAGCATCAATATCTACCTTCGGCCCTTTGAAGTCGCCTTCTATCTTTGGCCCTGAAACATCCATATCTCCCTTCACCTTCGGCCCTTTCAGATTAAAGTCTACATCAGGCATTGAGATTTTTGGCATCTTGAATCCGTGACCCTTGATCTTGCCTTCAGGACCCTCAATGTCAATATCAGGAGCTTCAATGTCTAGCTTTGGTCCTTTGATATCAATGTCTCCTTTGGGTAGATTCACATCTACATCTGGGCCTTCAACTTTAGGACCTTTGAACCCAAACTTGGGCATTTTGATGTTGGGTCCAGAAATGGTTGGCATCTTGAATCCGGGACCCTTGATCTTGCCTTCAGGACCCTCAATGTCAAAATCAGGAGCATCAAAGTCTACCTTTGGCCCTTTGAGATCACCTTCCACCTTCGGTCCTTTCAGATTGAAATCCACACTCGGCATTTTGATGTTGGGTCCAGAAATGGTTGGCATCTTGAAACCAGGACCCTTGATCTTGCCTTCAGGACCCTCAATGTCAATATCAGGAGCATCAAAGTCTACCTTTGGCCCTTTGAGGTCACCTTCCACCTTCGGTCCTTTCAGATTGAAATCCACACTCGGCATTTTGATGTTGGGTCCAGAAATGGTTGGCATCTTGAAACCAGGACCCTTGATCTTGCCTTCAGGGCCCTCAATGTCAATATCAGGTGTGTCAATGTCTATCTTCGGCCCTTTGATATCAATGTCTCCTTTGGGTAGATTCACATCTACATCTGGGCCTTCAACTTTAGGACCTTTGAAACCAAACTTGGGCATTTTGAATTTAGGCATTTTGAATCCTCCTTCTGGTCCTTCAATGTCAAGATCTGGAGCATCAATATCTACCTTCGGCCCTTTGAAGTCGCCTTCTATCTTTGGCCCTGAAACATCCATATCTCCCTTCACCTTCGGCCCTTTCAGATTAAAGTCTACATCAGGCATTGACATTTTTGGCATCTTGAATCCGTGACCCTTGATCTTGCCTTCAGGACCCTCAATGTCAATATCAGGAGCTTCAATGTCTAACTTTGGCCCTTTGATGTCACCTTCCACCTTCGGTCCTTTCAGATTGAAATCCATACTCGGCATTTTGATATTTGGTCCAGAAATTTTGGGCATCTTGAATCCGGGACCCTTGATCTTGCCTTCAGGACCCTCAATGTCAATATCAGGAGCTTCAATGTCTAGCTTTGGCCCTTTGATGTCACCTTCAACCTTCGGTCCTTTCAGATTGAAATCCATACTCGGCATTTTGATGTTGGGTCCAGAAATGGTTGGCATCTTGAAACCAGGACCCTTAATCTTGCCATCAGGGCCCTTAATGTCAATATCTGGATGACCAATGTCCATCTTTGGCCCTTTGATGTCACCTTCTATCTTTGGCACTGAAACATCCATATCTCCCTTCACCTTCGGCCCTTTCAGATTAAAGTCTACATCAGGCATTGAGATTTTTGGCATCTTGAATCCGGGACCCTTGATCTTGCCTTCAGGACCCTCAATGTCAATATCAGGAGCTTCAATATCTATCTTTGGCCCTTTGATGTCACCTTCAACCTTCGGCCCTTTCAGATTGAAGTCCAGACTTGGCATTGATATGTTGGGTCCTGACATTGATGGCATCTTGAATCCGGGGCCCTTCACCTTTCCACTAGGTACCTCTATATCAACATCTGGAGCTTTCATGTCCACTTTCGGAGCTTTGAGATCACCTTCTATCTTTGGCCCTTTGATATTGATGTCTCCTTTGGGTAGATTCACATCTACATCTGGGCCTTCAACTTTAGGACCTTTGAAACCAAACTTGGGCATTTTGAATTTAGGCATTTTGAATCCTCCTTCTGGTCCTTCAATGTCAAGATCTGGAGCATCAATATCTACCTTCGGCCCTTTGAAGTCGCCTTCTATCTTTGGACCTGAAACATCCATATCTCCCTTCACCTTCGGCCCTTTCAGATTAAAGTCTACATCAGGCATTGAGATTTTTGGCATCTTGAATCCGTGACCCTTGATCTTGCCTTCAGGACCCTCAATGTCAATATCAGGAGCTTCAATGTCTAACTTTGGCCCTTTGATGTCACCTTCCACCTTCGGTCCTTTCAGATTGAAATCCACACTTGGCATTTTGATGTTGGGTCCAGAAATGGTTGGCATCTTGAATCCAGGACCTTTGATCTTGCCTTCAGGACCCTCAATGTCAATATCAGGTGTGTCAATGTCTATCTTTGGCCCTTTGATATCAATGTCTCCTTTGGGTAGATTCACATCTACATCTGGGCCTTCAACTTTAGGACCTTTGAAACCAAACTTGGGCATTTTAATGTTGGGTCCAGAAATTGTAGGCATCTTGAAACCAGGACCCTTGATCTTGCCTTCAGGACCCTCAATGTCAATATCAGGAGCTTCAATGTCTAACTTTGGCCCTTTGATGTCACCTTCCACCTTCGGTCCTTTCAGATTGAAATCCACACTTGGCATTTTGATGTTGGGTCCAGAAATGGTTGGCATCTTGAATCCGGGTCCCTTGATCTTGCCTTCAGGACCCTCAATGTTAATATCAGGAGTGTCAATGTCTACTTTCGGAGCTTTGAGGTCACCTTCTATCTTTGGCCCTTTGATGTTAATGTCTCCTTTGGGTAGATTCACATCTACATCTGGGCCTTCAATGTTGGGACCTTTGATTCCAAACTTTGGCATTTTGATTTTCGGCATTTTGAATCCGCCCGATCCTTCGATATCAACATCTGGAGCTTCTAAGTCAACCTGTGGCCCTTTAATGTCTATCTTTGGCCCTTTGAGGTCACCTTCTATCTTTGGCACTGAAACGTCCACATCTCCCTTCACCTTCGGCCCTTTCAGATTGAAGTCCAGGCTTGGCATGGATATGTTGGGTCCTGACACTGATGGCATCTTGAATCCGGGACCCTTCACCTTTCCACTAGGTACCTCTATATCAACATCTGGAGCTTTGATGTCCACTTTCGGAGCTTTGAGATCACCTTCTATCTGTGGCCCTTTGATGTTAATGTCTCCTTTGGGTAGATTCACATCTACATCTGGGCCTTCAACTTTAGGACCTTTGAAACCAAACTTGGGCATTTTGAATTTGGGCATTTTGAATCCTCCTTCTGGTCCTTCAATGTCAACATCTGGAGCATCAATATCTACCTTCGGCCCTTTGAAGTCGCCTTCTATCTTTGGCACTGAAACGTCCACATCTCCCTTCACCTTCGGCCCTTTCAGATTAAAGTCTACATCAGGCATTGAGATTTTTGGCATCTTGAATCCGTGACCCTTGATCTTGCCTTCAGGACCCTCAATGTCAATATCAGGAGCTTCAATGTCTAACTTTGGCCCTTTGATGTCACCTTCAACCTTCGGTCCTTTCAGATTGAAGTCCAGGCTTGGCATTGATATGTTGGGTCCTGACACTGATGGCATCTTGAATCCGGGACCCTTCACCTTTCCACTAGGTACCTCTATATCAACATCTGGAGCTTTGATGTCCACTTTCGGAGCTTTGAGATCACCTTCTATCTTCGGCCCTTTGATATCAATGTCTCCTTTGGGTAGATTCACATCTACATCTGGGCCTTCAACTTTAGGACCTTTGATTCCAAACGTAGGCATTTTGAATTTGGGCATTTTGAATCCGCCCGATCCTTCGATATCAACATCTGGAGCTTCTAAGTCAACCTGTGGCCCTTTAATGTCTATCTTTGGCCC
This sequence comes from Acipenser ruthenus, assembly GCF_902713425.1. Classification (NCBI taxonomy): domain Eukaryota; kingdom Metazoa; phylum Chordata; class Actinopteri; order Acipenseriformes; family Acipenseridae; genus Acipenser; species Acipenser ruthenus. The sequence goes on along the minus strand of NW_026708470.1, from coordinate 28,851 downwards.
TTTGAGGTCACCTTCTATCTTTGGCACTGAAACGTCCACATCTCCCTTCACCTTCGGTCCTTTCAGATTGAAGTCCAGGCTAGGCATTTTTAGATCTGGTCCAGAAATGGTTGGCATTTTGAACCCAGGACCCTTAATCTTGCCGTCAGGACCCTTAATGTCAATATCTGGATGACCAACGTCCACTTTTGGCCCTTTGAGGTCACCTTCTATCTTTGGCACTGAAACGTCCACATCTCCCTTCACCTTCGGCCCTTTCAGATTGAAGTCCAGGCTTGGCATTGATATGTTGGGTCCTGACACTGATGGCATCTTGAATCCGGGACCCTTCACCTTTCCACTAGGTACCTCTATATCAACATCTGGAGCTTTGATGTCCACTTTCGGAGCTTTGAGATCACCTTCTATCTTTGGCCCTTTGATATCAATGTCTCCTTTGGGTAGATTCACATCTACATCTGGGCCTTCAACTTTAGGACCTTTGATTCCAAACGTAGGCATTTTGAATTTGGGCATTTTGAATCCGCCCGATCCTTCGATATCAACATCTGGAGCTTCTAAGTCAACCTGTGGCCCTTTAATGTCTATCTTTGGCCCTTTGAGGTCACCTTCTATCTTTGGCACTGAAACGTCCACATCTCCCTTCACCTTCGGTCCTTTCAGATTGAAGTCCAGGCTAGGCATTTTTAGATCTGGTCCAGAAATGGTTGGCATTTTGAACCCAGGACCCTTAATCTTGCCGTCAGGACCCTTAATGTCAATATCTGGATGACCAACGTCCACTTTTGGCCCTTTGAGGTCACCTTCTATCTTTGGCACTGAAACGTCCACATCTCCCTTCACCTTCGGCCCTTTCAGATTGAAGTCCAGGCTTGGCATTGATATGTTGGGTCCTGACACTGATGGCATCTTGAATCCGGGACCCTTCACCTTTCCACTAGGTACCTCTATATCAACATCTGGAGCTTTGATGTCCACTTTCGGAGCTTTGAGATCACCTTCTATCTTCGGCCCTTTGATATCAATGTCTCCTTTGGGTAGATTCACATCTACATCTGGGCCTTCAACTTTAGGACCTTTGATTCCAAACGTAGGCATTTTGATTTTCGGCATTTTGAATCCGCCCGATCCTTCGATATCAACATCTGGAGCTTCAAAGTTAACCTGTGGCCCTTTAATGTCTATCTTTGGCCCTTTGAGGTCACCTTCTATCTTTGGCACTGAAACGTCCACATCTCCCTTCACCTTCGGCCCTTTCAGATTGAAGTCCAGACTAGGCATTTTTAGATCTGGTCCAGAAATGGTTGGCATTTTGAACCCAGGACCCTTAATCTTGCCATCAGGACCCTTAATGTCAATATCTGGATGACCAATGTCCACTTTTGGCCCTTTAAAGTCGCCTTCTATCTTTGGCACTGAAACGTCCACATCTCCCTTCACCTTCGGCCCTTTCAGATTGAAGTCCAGACTAGGCATTTTTAGATCTGGTCCAGAAATGGTTGGCATTTTGAACCCAGGACCCTTAATCTTGCCATCAGGACCCTTAATGTCAATATCTGGATGACCAATGTCCACTTTTGGCCCTTTGAAGTCGCCTTCTATCTTTGGCACTGAAACGTCCACATCTCCCTTCACCTTCGGCCCTTTCAGATTGAAGTCCAGACTAGGCATTTTTAGATCTGGTCCAGAAATGGTTGGCATTTTGAACCCAGGACCCTTAATGTTGCCGTCAGGACCCTTAATGTCAATATCTGGATGACCAATGTCCACCTTTGGCCCTTTGAAGTCACCTTCTATCTTTGGCACTGAAACGTCCACATCTCCCTTCACCTTCGGTCCTTTCAGATTGAAGTCCAGGCTTGGCATTGATATGTTGGGTCCTGACATTGATGGCATCTTGAATCCAGGACCCTTCACCTTTCCACTAGGTACCTCTATATCAACATCTGGAGCTCTGATGTCCACCTTTGGCCCTTTGAGGTCACCTTCTATCTGTGGCCCTTTGATATTGATGTCTCCTTTGGGTAGATTCACATCTACATCTGGGCCTTCAACTTTAGGACCTTTGATTCCAAACGTAGGCATTTTGATTTTCGGCATTTTGAATCCGCCCGATCCTTCGATATCAACATCTGGGGCTTCTAAGTCAACCTGTGGCCCTTTAATGTCTACCTTTGGCCCTTTGAGGTCACCTTCTATCTTTGGCACTGAAACGTCCACATCTCCCTTCACCTTCGGCCCTTTCAGATTGAAGTCCAGGCTTGGCATTGATATGTTGGGTCCTGACATTGATGGCATCTTGAATCCAGGACCCTTCACCTTTCCACTAGGTACCTCTATATCAACATCTGGAGCTTTGATGTCCACTTTCGGAGCTTTGAGATCACCTTCTATCTTCGGCCCTTTGATATCAATGTCTCCTTTGGGTAGATTCACATCTACATCTGGGCCTTCAACTTTAGGACCTTTGATTCCAAACGTAGGCATTTTGATTTTCGGCATTTTGAATCCGCCCGATCCTTCGATATCAACATCTGGGGCTTCTAAGTCAACCTGTGGCCCTTTAATGTCTATCTTTGGCCCTTTGAGGTCACCTTCTATCTGTGGCACTGAAACGTCCACATCTCCCTTCACCTTCGGCCCTTTCAGATTGAAGTCCAGGCTTGGCATTGATATGTTGGGTCCTGACACTGATGGCATCTTGAATCCGGGACCCTTCACCTTTCCACTAGGTACCTCTATATCAACATCTGGAGCTTTGATGTCCACTTTCGGAGCTTTGAGATCACCTTCTATCTTCGGCCCTTTGATATCAATGTCTCCTTTGGGTAGATTCACATCTACATCTGGGCCTTCAACTTTAGGACCTTTGATTCCAAACGTAGGCATTTTGATTTTCGGCATTTTGAATCCGCCCGATCCTTCGATATCAACATCTGGGGCTTCTAAGTCAACCTGTGGCCCTTTAATGTCTATCTTTGGCCCTTTGAGGTCACCTTCTATCTGTGGCCCTTTGATGTTAATATCTCCTTTGGGTAGATTCACATCTACATCTGGTCCTTCAACTTTAGGACCTTTGATTCCAAACGTAGGCATTTTGAATTTGGGCATTTTGAATCCTCCTTCTGGTCCTTCAATATCAACATGTGGAGCATCAATGTCTACCTTCGGCCCTTTGATGTCACCTTCTATCTTCGACCCTGAAACATCCACATCTCCCTTCACCTTCTGCCCTTTCAGACTGACATCAAAATCAGGCGTCTTGAATCCGGGCCCTTTCATCTTTCCACTTGGACCCTTAATGTCAGCACCTGGTGTTTGAATGTCTATCTGTGGCCCTTTGACAACAACATTGCCTTTAGGCCCCTTAACGTCCACATCAGGGCTTTCAATTGTGGGACCAGAGATTCCGAACTTGGGCAGTTTAGGCATTTTAAACCCTCCTTCTGGTCCTTTGATGTCAACTCCTGGAGCCTCAATGCTCACACTCGGACCTTTGCAGCTGGGCAGCTTTCCTTTGAAACTTCCTTCAAGGCCTCCGATGTCAATGCCTGGTGCCTGGACGTTTACATCAGGGGCTTGGATGTCTAATGTTGGAGCTTTGATGTCTCCCTGAAGTTTGGGTCCTTTGATGTCAAAGCCAGGGACGGAGATGCCAGGCCCCGAAACAGATGAAGCATCCAGGCTCATCTTTGGAACGTTGATGTCAGCTTTCGGCAGGCTTGCACTAAAATCTGTCCCTTTGATTTCAGGGCCAGAGAATTCGACCTTGGGAGTCTTCGCATCCAGCTTGACGCCCGACATTCCGACGTTGATGCCTGGCGCTTTGACGTCTACTGTGGGCGCTTTGATATCCCCAGATATTTTAGGAGCAGAGACTTTGGCCCCTTTCCAGTTAATGTCCACTTCTGGTGCCGAGACCTTCTGTCCCGAAAGGTCCACATACGGCATGGAGAGGCCAGTCCCTTGGACTCCACCTTTGATATCAACGCTTGGGGCTTTGATCTCGACGGCAGGCATTTTAACATCTCCGCCCCCAACTGAAGTTTTAATTGTCGGGGCTTTGATGTCCACTTTGGGGCCTTTGACGTCTCCTTCCAGTTTTGGTGCCGACACAGTGAAGCCTCCTGCTCCTTTCCCATTCAGATCGAAGCCCGAGACGCTCACGGAAGGCATCTTCGGCACGTCGACGCTGGAACCCTTGAATTCCATGGTCGAAGTTTCGAGCTTCCCGTCGACCGCTCGTCCTGAAACGCCGGACCTCGTCACGTCCAATGAAGGCACCTCCACGCCTTTGCTCCTGTACGTGTAAGTCTCTGTGGTGACAGTGCCTCCCGAGCGCGCTCCCAGACTGCCGTCCAGCTTCACATCCGGTCCTTGTATCGTCGATTCCGAAAACCCGGGGACTCGGAACTTCACGGATTTCCCGTTGGAGCCTTCCACGTTCGTTCCCAGGTCAGTGGTGATGGTGGAGGTCCCGAAATCCATCTTGGGTCCCCGGATACCTCCTCCTCCTCCTCCTCCTCCTGCTCCCCAGTGCGTTTCTGTGGACCCTAACATCCTGGTGACGGTGGTGTTGGATCCTCCAGACGCCCCTCCGATGGTGAAGCCGTGTGGAACTCGGACCTGCGCTCCCGATCCGTACTGAACGTCCATCTCTGACGATTCTGAGCCGTCGTGTCGCGGAACCTTGACTTTGAACTCCGGGCTGGTGATGTCGTGGCACTCCGATCCCGGCATGTCCACGGTGTAGGTGGTTATTTTGCGCGTCACCGTGGTAACGGTTCCACCATGCCGCTCCGTCTGCACCTCCACGCTGCTGCTCTCCGCCAGGTCCTCAGACTTGAGGCGCGGTTTGATTTTCTTTGTGTAGATCCTTCTGTAGTCCTCGTCGTCACCACTCTGGAGAAGAAGACGGAACAGAACAGAGATTCAGGAGGAGCCGCCCGCCATCAAACACTCACCACAGAGAAATACTAAACAAAATGAACGTTTCACTAGGGTTAGAAGAAGTCTCTCAGTGTCTTCAGTGCAAGACAACATAGCCTCAATGACAAATAGAAACGTTTGCCATTGAATTGACACTGAAGACGCTGAGAGAGACTTCTAGTGGAAACGTTTGCCATTGAATTTACACTGAAGACACAGAGAGAGACTTCTAGTGGAAACGTTTGCCATTGAATTGACACTGAAGACGCTGAGAAAGACTTCTAGTGGAAACATTTGCCATTGAATTTACACTGAAGACACAGAGAGAGACTTCTAGTGGAAACATTTGCCATTGAATTTACACTGAAGACCCTGAGAGAGACTTCTAGTGGAAACGTTTGCCATTGAATTGACACTGAAGACGCTGAGAGAGACTTCTAGTGGAAACGTTTGTTACTGACTTTAATAACGTTTCTGCATGTAGCACTGTTGAGTGTTTCATAATTAAGCATGTATGTGATGGGAATCCGTGGCTGTAATCCATGTTGATAGCCGAAGCCTGCTTCATACAAGTGTAGTAATTCATACAAGTGCAGATGTAGTAAGTGTGCCTGTTTTGGGGTGCGTCTCTCTCTCTCTCTCTCTCTTACCAGGACCATGTCTGGGCTGGATCCCCCGTAGCGGTCGAAGCTGGCCCCCATGTCGCGGGACGACCCCTCTCCTCTGGGGGACCGGCAGGGGGATTTGTCCCCGCCTTTGCGCTGCAGTTTCAGGCCCACCGTGTGCCGGTTGAGGGTCTTCAGCAGTTCGGACGTCTCCTCGGAGCTCATGTTATCGAAGTAGATGGTAGCGCCCACGATCTGGTCACCTGAGGAAGGGAAGAGAGGATCATGAATGAATACATTTACATGAATGAAAAAAAAAAACAAGCTGACAAAACGAGCGAAGGAATATAAATGAATGGAAATGCATAAATTAAATAAATATCTGAACGAGCGAGTGAATGAGCACGAGAGAGTGAGAGCGCGTGTGCGAGCATGTGTGTGCGCGTGAGCGTGCGAGTGTGAGAATGTGTGTGCGCGCGAGCGTGCGGGTGTGAGAACGTGTGTGTGCGCGCGCGCGTGCGGGTGTGAGAACGTGTGTGTGCGCGCGCGCGAGCGAGTGTGAGAATGTGTGTGCGCGTGCGAGTGTGAGAACACGTGTGTGCGCGCGAGCGTGCGGGTGTGAGAATGTGTGTGCGCGTGCGAGTGTGAGAACGTGTGTGTGCGCGCGAGCGTGCGAGTGTGAGAATGTGTGTGCGCGTGCGAGTGTGAGAACGTGTGTGCGCGCGCGAGCGTGCGAGTGTGAGAATGTGTGTGCGCGCGAGCGTGCGGGTGCGAGAGCGCACGTCCTGCTTACCTTGGTGCACTTTCCCTGTTTTGGCGGCGGACGACTCAAGCTTCACTTCTTTGACGTAGACCTCCCCCTCGCTGCCCTCGATAGTGAGGCCGTGCTGGTCAGCCCCCATCCACTGAGGGAACAGGACCTCCCGCGGGCCCTCATCTTCATCCATCTGGAGAGAGGAGAGAGGAGGGGCTTAGAGAGACACACACAGACCCTGAGACACAGACACCGAGACGCAGGCAGAGACACAGGCAGAGACACAGACCCTGAGATACAGACCCTGAGACGCAGGCAGAGATACAGACCCTGAGACGCAGGCAGAGATACAGACCCTGAGACGCAGGCAGAGATACAGACCCTGAGACGCAGGCAGAGATACAGACCCTGAGACGCAGGCAGAGATACAGACAGAGATACAGACCCTGAGACGCAGGCAGAGATACAGGCAGAGATACAGACCCTGAGACTCAGGCAGAGATACAGACAGAGATACAGACCCTGAGACGCAGGCAGAGATACAGACAGAGATACAGACCCTGAGACGCAGGCAGAGATACAGACAGAGATACAGACCCTGAGACGCAGGCAGAGATACAGACAGAGATACAGACCCTGAGACGCAGGCAGAGATACAGACAGAGATACAGACCCTGAGACACAGGCAGAGATACAGACCCTGAGACACAGGCAGAGATACAGACAGAGATACAGACCCTGAGACGCAGGCAGAGATACAGACAGAGATACAGACCCTGAGACACAGGCAGAGATACAGACAGAGATACAGACCCTGAGACGCAGGCAGAGATACAGACAGAGATACAGACCCTGAGACACAGGCAGGAGATACACACACTTACCTTTAATCTCCAACTTCTTCAAGCAATCTCAAGCAGAAAGATTATTTCCACGTGTCCAATCCTAGCACTAGAGAGAGAGAGAGAGAGAGAGAGTCATTAAAGACAGGGCCATCTCTCTCACAGGCTCTCTGCAGGGGTGTTAATATTACAGGTCTCTCCCTTCGTAAGGCTGCAGCCAGGAGCTGTAGTTACAGAGCCGTGCCATTTGTGCTCCACCTCCTAACAAGAATGAAGGCGCTTGTGGAACGGTGTTATGGGGGAAATGGCAGCGACCATGCCAGCTTATGTGAATTTAAATCAAGGGAATTTAAATCCAGGGAAGTCATGTTAAAACTTTACAATGCATTAGTAAGACCTCACCTAGAATATTGTGTTCAGTTCTGGTCACCTCGTTACAAAAAGGATATTGCTGCTCTAGAAAAGAGTGCAAAGAAGAGCAACCAGAATTATCCCGGGTTTAAAAGGCATGTCGTATGCAGACAGGCTAAAAGAATTGAATCTATTCAGTCTTGAACAAAGACGACTACACGGCGATCTGATTCAAACACTCAAAATCCTAAAAGGTATAGACAACCCAGGGGACCTGAAAAAAGAAACAAGGACCAGGGGTCACAAATGGAGATTAGATAAAGGGGCATTCAGAACAGAAAATAGGAGGCACTTTTTTACACAGAGAATTGAGGGTCTGGAACCAACTCCCCAGTAATGTTGTTGAAGCTGACACCCTGGGATCCTTCAAGAAGCTGCTTGATGAGATTCTGGGATCAATAAGCTACTAACAACCAAACGAGCAAGATGGGCTGAATGGAGCCTCCTCTCGTTTGGAAAGTTTTATTATTATTTATTATTATTATTATTATTATTATTATTATTTATTTCTTAGCAGACGCCCTTATCCAGGGCGACTTACAATCGTAAGCAAATTTCTTATAACTGTTCCCTTGGTATAAAGCACCGCCTGTGGTGTACCTTGAAAAACGAATACACTATTGATTACTGAAAAGTAATCTTTTCCATATTACTGATTACTTTCTTATAGAAACGTTACAGATTACTTCCATTTTTTTTTTTTAACACTCCTAAATCTGCTCCTATGTGCAGTACTCCTCCTGCAGCTAGGGGGCTCCAAAGCTCCACTCGCAATCTCCCAACTTGGCTCAAAGCATGCGATGATCGCATTACCTGTTTTTCTCTTTGTTTTTTTTCTTTTTTTAAATCTAGCAACCTCGCCCTCCCCTCTAGCTAAACTACACCAGAGCTCAGCGAGAGAAACAGGAGAGAGAGAAAAAGAACGTGCTAGAGAGAGAGAGAGAGAGAGAGAGAGAGAGAGAGAGAGAGAGAGAGAGAGAGAGAGAGAGAGAGAGAGAGAGAGCTGCAAGCTGGACCACACCCTAACCAAGAGCAGAAGAAACTCAAGTTTCCAAGCAGCTGATTGATCTCAGAACTTTGATCTTAAAAGGATCCCAGTGATTCAGCATCAACACCACAGCTAGGTTGCCCATTCCACCCCCTCACCACTCTCTGGGTGTCAAGAAGTGTCTCTTTCCCCCTCTGTCTCCCGAGTCCACTTCATGTCCACACTGTGTGCCCTCTGGTCCTGGTTTCTGCACTGTGTTTGAAGTGTGGCCTCGGGGGTAAACTGGGCTTTTTTCAAATCCTGTGTTTGTGAAACTTGTTCAGGATATGGAGTTTCCACGTGATGGAACTGGCAGGCGTGATTTCCACGTCTGTGTGGATGCCAGACTGGGCTAATTCCTCTTGGATGGAATAAAACTGCAATTAAAAAGCACGGCTCGCGATGTTGAAATGGCGGCACGTCGTCTCCATTTTGCATTTGACAAGCCTGCAGATATTCCAGTGAGGCTGGCAGGGGCAGAGAGAGAGAGCGAACTCGTTTTGCAGCAAATACATCAACATTCGTGTTTATAAAAAACAATAAAAAAAAAGTCAAATTAAATGCAAGTGTAAACGAGAGAGAGAGAAAGACTTGGATACTTCTCTATTGTTCTCCCTCCCTCCCTCCCTCCTTCCTTTTTCTATTCGTTCACAAACACAACAAATGGTCTGTTTATCGTCAACATCACAGACTGCTTTCACTGATCTCGGTCATGGGAGTAAAGCTGAAGCGTGGAACAGGATTCTTGTAAAACACTCAAAATAACTGTTGCATATTTCAGCACGCAGATGAAAGGCAGTATTTTTCCCCCTTGTGATCCCATGTTGCAGGTCTGAGATGGTTATCTGTGTCACACACACACACACACTGTCTTTCAGCGAGGAGCTGTTCTCTCAACAGATGTTTCATTGTTTTTTTCAGCCACTCCCTCCACAGGGCGGCTCCATCAACACGGACACAAGAAGAGAAACCCCGAGCGAGAGGAGTCCGCTCAGCCCCTCACCCCTCAGCGAGAGGAGTCCGCTCAACCCCTCGGAGCTCCTCCGCTTCCTCACCCCTCACCCCTCACCCTGACCCTGAGTGAGAGGAGTCCCGCTCATCCCCTCGGAGCTCCTCCGCTTCCTCACCCCTCACCCCTCACCCTGACCCTCAGTGAGAGGAGTCCGCTCAGCCCCTCGGAGCTCCTCTGCTTCCTCACCCCTCACCCCTCACCCTGACCCTCAGCGAGAGGAGTCCGCTCAGCCCCTCGGAGCTCCTCCACTTCCCAGCAGCTCATTGATCTCAGAACTCTGTCAAGTCGGGTCTGAAGGGACCCCAGTGATTCAGCATCGACAGCGTGGCTCGCTATCCCTCAATAATCCATTCCACCCCCCTCACCACTCTCTAACCTCTCTCAGTGGGGGAAGCATATTAACCTACTTCAACAGATGCCCAATGAAACAGCCTCCCCTTGGGCGCCACGTTGGCTCGAGCCCTCTATCAGACGCTGCCTTCGGGTGAGAGCCGTTCTGGCCACTTTCCTAACAGGCTCTATAGAAACACTGAATCCAGAGGAGGAGGTGGGTTGTACTGTAACCCGTCACCTCCGCGCGGCCAGCGGGTTGGTAACACTGCACAAGGCGTGGTTTGCGGTCTGAGCCTCTCCTCTCTTCAGTGGGCTGGGAGGGCAGTGCTGTGCAGCACACTGGCAGGTCTGTTTGTCTCTCTCTCTCTCTGCCAGACCACACAGGCGGCACCCAGGATCCTGAACAATGCGCCACACCCAGAACTGAACAGCTTGATTTGAATACTGTGTACTTGGATTTCCTCAGCTATATTATATATATATGAATATTAACATCTGGAAAGTGTTTGTGTAGATCCTGTTGTGGTTTAAACGTTTCAAAGGCTTTGTCGTTGACGCACCCAGTGCCAGCTCTACACACTCAGAGATATTGTAAGTGTAGCGACTGCAAGGGCGTTCCAATGGAGAGGGGATTTATAATGTGAGAGAGACAGACAGAGAGGAAAGAAAGAAAGAAAGAAAGAAAGAAAGAAAGAAGAGAGAGAGAGAGAGAGAGAGAGAGAGAGAGAGAGAGAGAGAGAGACACAGACAGACAGACAGACAGAGAGAGAGAGAGAGAGACAGACAGACAGAGACAGACAAGGAGAGAGGCAGGAGAGAGGCAGAGTTCCATTTTACATTCCTACGGTGACAGGGTGGCAACGAGACAGAGACTCAGAAGCCAGGAAACTGCAGTACAAGCTCTAAAGAGCACTTTAATAGACAAAAAACCACACAAAAGCACAAACAAGAGACACAGGGGCAAAATAAAGTATTAACAAACACACCAGAACTGTTGAGGCTGGGCAGAGCCTTCACTGAACTTTTTAAAGACAATACAGAGACACACAAACAACACAGGCTGACTCACCAAGCTCCTCTCCCCCAACGGAGCCCTGGGCTCTCCTTTCATGGGATGTTGCTGGAGCCTAATTAATCAATAATCAGCCATTATCTAATTAAGGCTCCAGCCACATTCTCACATGTTTTTGGCAGGGAGGAATTAACCCCATCCCTGCCAACCACCAGCAAACACTAATACATAAACACAGGCAGAGCTGTGACTCTGCCTCGCCTACCTCCATTTAATTAGTATCTTTACATTGATGTCCATAATGTTTACATTATATACTGTACTTTGATCTGCTTTGACAACACTGCTAATGTCACGTCAATACAGCACCTTTGAATTTGAGAGGAGAGAGAAATGCACTTCCTGTTGTCCTGCCCAAAATACACAGAGATACGGGAGAGATATATCCCCCAATTCAAAAAACAAATGGCAGAGTTTAACCTCCTCTCCAATTCGAGTAAAATCCCCATCCTTCTAGGAGAGGAGGAGCGAACTGCAAATCTAGCAGCACAGTATGTGTCTGCCTGCCACAACCTGAGGGACAGTGTGTGACACCCTGCATACACGACCAGGGGGTACTGGTGATAGGGAGGGAGGGAGGTAGTTATATTGTTCAAAGGGAAGGGAACAATGTTTTTTTGTGTTTGTTATGTTCTGTAATTGTATTTCTGTTTTGTATTATAAAAGCTTTGGCAATACCTGAGCGCTCTCGTCATGCCAATAAAGCATGTTTGAATTTGAATTTGAGAGAGAGAGAGAGAGACACACACACACACACACACACACACACACACACCGCGGTGTGCAGCTGGGATCAGTGAGCTTCTCTGACCTCGCATTCTTCCCAGCTGAGTCACACAGTGCAGCCGTGCTCTCTCTCTCTCTCTCTCTCTCTCTCTCTCTCTCTCTCTCTGATCCGCGGAGCGCCGAGAGGTAGTTTCAACAGCTCTTACCAGGGCAGCGGAAACCGAAGCCAAATCCAAAAGGAAAAATTAAAATCCGGGAGCGATCCGGCCGCACAAAAAAAAAAAAAAAAAACATGTAAAATAAAACTCAGACGCTCGCAGACAACACTAAACTAAAAAAACAAAAACACACGCGCCTCCGTGCAGGGTCCGAGAGCCTCAATACCACACAAGGGCCTCGACACGCCTCCCTTTGAAGAGGTGCGTCTGTCCCACAGTAAAAAGTGTCCCACAGTAAAAGCACAGCAGTGTCATAAAGCACAGTGAAAGCATGGCAAAGCACAGGCAAGCATTGCAAGAACAGAGAGCTGTGCTGAAACACATTAATACACACATCAAACCAGGGCAAACTGCAGTAAATGCATTGCAGGCATGCATGGTAAACCTGCAAACACATCGTGCAAAAAAGTCTGTGGTCAGTTTTAGAAGGGCTGCGTGTCTCAGCTCAGTACTGTGCTCAGCAATCTCCCTTTAATAGAGTAGATGCACAAATGTCTGCCTGCCAGCCACACGACACCTCCTCAACCAAAACACCATGCAAACACAACCCACAAGCCAACCCCACAGTGCCTCTGCATGACTGCAGCGGAGATTCAAAACACCTTCCCACGTCCCGGGAACTCAGCAAGGGGAAAAAAACAAAAAAAACAGATAGTCTCTTTATTTTTATTGGAGGAGAGAGAGAGAGAGAGAGAATTCTTTGCCAGATATTTTTTCTCACAGAAGCGAAGGATTCCTGGCTGGGTGGGTGTGTTTTTTTATAGTGCTTACAGCATTCAAAAAGATGGTCAGCACTCCTTTAAAAGAGAGGTGGTGATCATGTTAATAAAGCTACTAAGAGGTGAGAGAATGGGTTGTAAAGGAATCGGTCAGCGCTCCTTCAAGCCCGCCTCTCCGATGTTTACGTGGCTGGGAGCCACGTTTCCAGAACGGAAATCTCCACGGGCTTTCTAAAGAGCCCTCCCTCTCAGCCGGGGAGACACGGCTCAGCGACTCCAATGCAAATTCAAAACGCTGGGAGCAGACCGGCGCTCGACAGTGAACTGCCCTTCATGGACGAGCACACAGAGCTGCAGCGAGAGGGGCAGCAACGCCAGCGTCTTCCAGAACCGTGTGTTACGAGCAAACCGGCAGACCGACTCTTTATACAATCCATCCCCGCGCACGAAGGGGTTCATTAGACCAGAGGAGTCGTACTTCTATCCCTGATCGGTCTGTCTGAATATACCAATATAAAATGTAGCTCTCTTCACTATACAAAAAAGAAAGCTAAAAACCTCCTTCAACCAAACTCTACAGGGATGGGAGCGAGACTCCCGCTGCACAGCGCTGTGATCCAGTCCTGCTTTCACTGGGAGTTTAATAATCAGACACACCTGAGCTTGTTAGCTAGACACACTGGGGGCTGATCAAGCTGGTAGCAGTGAAACCTGGACTGGATCACACTGCTGTGCGATGGGAGTCTTGCATATGAACGGATATGAGAGACAGGGTCAGCTGTGCACAGTAACTCATGTAAGAGACCCCCTTGCACACACAGAGCTGCTCTCTACTCGTACCTGCAGCCTCGTTCACTCTTCCAGGTCACTTTGCTTTCTGCCGGTCTTTCTGTCGTTCAACCTGCAAGCAAAGAGCAAGAGGAGACTTAGAGAGGACATCAACACTGAACACAGAGGAACACAGAAACACTACAAGAACTTCATGAACTCAGAGACAGACGCTTCCACTGGAAGTCTCTCTCAGCGTCTTCAGTGTAAATTCAATGGCAAACGTTTCCACTAGAAGTCTCTCTCAGCGTCTTCAGTGTAAATTCAATGGCAAACGTTTCCACTAGAAGTCTCTCTCAGACACACTCAGTAAATGCTGCAGGTTTTAGGGATAGAGATGAAGCAGGGAGCCCGAGAACAACTGGTACAAAAAGAACAGCGTGTCCCGACTCTCCTACACGCACACACACACACAGAGACACACACACACAGAGACACAGACACACACAGAGACACACTCGAGTCTGCTCTCCTGCTCCAGGAGACTCGCAGGGTGCAGTCCCAGCATGCTCGGGGGCCGCAGGGCTCACTCATTCACATCCCAACCTGCCTGGAGTCATCAACACAGAGCAGAGAACACCCTCCCTGTGAGGGGATACCCACCCACCCACCCACCCACCCACACACAAACACAGAGCAGGGAACGCCCTCTCTGTGAGGGGATAGCCACACACCCACCCACCCACCCACACACACACACACACACACACACACACACACACACACAGAACACCCTCCCTGTGAGGGGATACCCACACACACACACACACACACACACACACACACACAGAGCAGGGAACGCCCTCCCTGTGAGGGGATACACACACACACACACACACACACAAAGAACAGGGAACGCCCTCTCTGTGATTGCACAGAGCGCTCATCAGACACTGAGACACACACACACACACACACACACACTGAGACAAACGCAGAGCAGGGAACGCCCTCCCTGTGAGGGGATACACACACACACACACACAGAACAGGGAACGCCCTCTCTGTGATTGCACAGAGCGCTCAGACACTGAGACACACACACACACACACACACACACACACACAAACAGTCATTACTGCAGGTCAGCATCACACCCATCACCACAAACTCCTGCCAGACTACCTGCCTGACTCAGAGAGCTTAGAAACATACGAGACACAGACACACCACAGACTAGAGGGAGAGGAGAGAGGGAGGAGGGAGGAGGGAGGGTCTGTCACACAGAGACGAGAGAACGAAACACACTCTCAACACGAGCACAGGGAGACGCACCCCACACTTAGAAACATATTATAAGAGACACAGACACACCACAGACTAGCTGATATAAAACTGAGGTACGGGGAGAGGGGAGAGGGAGGAGGGAGGGTCTGTCACACAGAGACGAGAGAACGAAACACACTCTCAACACGACCACAGGGAGACGCACCCCACACTTAGAAACATATTATAAGAGACGCAGACACACCACAGACTAGCTGATATAAAACTGAGGTACAGGGAGAGGGGAGAGGGAGGAGGGAGGGTCTGTCACACAGAGACGAGAGAACGAAACACACTCTCAACACGATCACAGGGAGACATCGACACGTATTCATTAATAATAATAATAATAATAATAATAATAATAAATAATAATAA
This sequence comes from Acipenser ruthenus, assembly GCF_902713425.1. Classification (NCBI taxonomy): domain Eukaryota; kingdom Metazoa; phylum Chordata; class Actinopteri; order Acipenseriformes; family Acipenseridae; genus Acipenser; species Acipenser ruthenus. The sequence goes on along the minus strand of NW_026708470.1, from coordinate 13,730 downwards.
TAAATGCGAGTTGGCCAGGACATGTATTCCTGTTTCTAAGCCCGAAGGATACAGAATTCCTGCCCCTCCTGTGTGGTAATAAAAACTCTCTCTGAAGAGCACAATGGAAATCGAGGAGCTCAGAAAACACCCCCAAGCCCGACTGGATTTTCAGGTTTACCCCCCCCCCTCGGGGCGCGGTGCTGCGGAGTTAACCCTCGCACTGCCGGCCTGTCTGAACACACCCGCTGCTCCCATTCTGCAATGGAACTCAACTCCAACGTTTAAAAACACAAAATCCTGCCAGACTTTATTAGGTCAGTTATAATAATCAACAAAACATACAGATTATAAAAGCAACTGTCAACATGTTTACAAAACACAGAGAAATCTAATGCACAAAACACAGTGAAATCTAATCTAATGCACAAGACACAGTGAAATCTAATGTGCAAGACACAGTGAAATCTAATCTAATGCACAAAACACAGTGAAATCTAATGTGCAAGACACAGTGAAATCTAATGTACAAGACACAGTGAAATCTAATGCACAAGACACAGTGAAATCTAATGCACAAAACACAGTGAAATCTAATCTAATGCACAAGACACAGTGAAATCTAATGTGCAAGACACAGTGAAATCTAATCTAATGCACAAAACACAGTGAAATCTAATGTGCAAGACACAGTGAAATCTAATGTGCAAGACACAGTGAAATCTAATGTGCAAGACACAGTGAAATCTAATCTAATGCACAAAACACAGTGAAATCTAATGTGCAAGACACAGTGAAATCTAATGTACAAGACACAGTGAAATCTAATGTGCAAGACACAGTGAAATCTAATGTACAAGACACAGTGAAATCTAATGTGCAAGACACAGTGAAATCTAATGTGCAAGACACAGTGAAATCTAATGTGCAAGACACAGTGAAATCTAATCTAATGCACAAGACACAGTGAAATCTAATGCACAAGACACAGTGAAATCTAATCTAATGTGTAAAACACAGTGAAATCTAATCTAATGCACAAGACACAGTGAAATCTAATCTAATGCACAAGACACAGTGAAATCTAATGCACAAGACACAGTGAAATCTAATCTAATGTGTAAAACACAGTGAAATCTAATCTAATGCACAAGACACAGTGAAATCTAATCTAATGCACAAGACACAGTGAAATCTAATGCACAAGACACAGTGAAATCTAATCTAATGCACAAGACACAGTGAAATCTAATGTGTAAAACACAGTGAAATCTAATGTGTAAAACACAGTGAAATCTAATGTGTAAAACACAGTGAAATCTAATCTAATGCACAAGACACAGTGAAATCTAATGTGCAAGACACAGTGAAATCTAATCTAATGCACAAGACACAGTGAAATCTAATCTAATGCACAAGACACAGTGAAATCTAATGCACAAGACACAGTGAAATCTAATCTAATGCACAAGACACAGTGAAATCTAATGTGTAAAACACAGTGAAATCTAATGTGTAAAACACAGTGAAATCTAATGTGTAAAACACAGTGAAATCTAATCTAATGCACAAGACACAGTGAAATCTAATGCACAAGACACAGTGAAATCTAATGTGTAAAACACAGTGAAATCTAATCTAATGCACAAGACACAGTGAAATCTAATGCACAAGACACAGTGAAATCTAATCTAATGCACAAGACACAGTGAAATCTAATGTGTAAAACACAGTGAAATCTAATCTAATGCACAAGACACAGTGAAATCTAATCTAATGCACAAGACACAGTGAAATCTAATGTGCAAGACACAGTGAAATCTAATCTAATGCACAAGACACAGTGAAATCTAATGCATAAGACACAGTGAAATCTAACTTAATGCACAAGACACAGTGAAATCTAATGCATAAGACACAGTGAAATCTAATCTAATGCACAAGACACAGTGAAATCTAATGTAATGCACAAGACACAGTGAAATCTAATGCACAAGACACAGTGAAATCTAATTTAATGCACAAGACACAGTGAAATCTAATCTAATGCACAAGACACAGTGAAATCTAATGTGTAAAACACAGTGAAATCTAATGCACAAGACACAGTGAAATCTAATCTAATGCACAAGACACAGTGAAATCTAATCTAATGCACAAGACACAGTGAAATCTAATGTGTAAAACACAGTGAAATCTAATGCACAAGACACAGTGAAATCTAATCTAATGCACAAGACACAGTGAAATCTAATCTAATGCACAAGACACAGTGAAATCTAATGCGCAAGACACAGTGAAATCTAATGTGCAAGACACAGTGAAATCTAATGTGCAAGACACAGTGAAATCTAATGTGTAAAACACAGTGAAATCTAATCTAATGTAATTCTCAAAAAACAGCAGGGTCACAAAGTGTCTGAAGATCGGAGCATGAGCACGTCTCCGTGTGAAACACACCACAGGAGAGAGAGGGATCGATCTGGGAAAGGCTGCTCTTGAACTGCAAACCACTCAAACCTGCTGCTGCTGCTGCTGCACCCAGTCCTGGGGTTCAGAGCTCCCCTCAATGAAGTCTAGTGTTATTATTATTAATATTGAAATGATCAGGAGCCAGGAGTTTGAGCAGGGTTACAAACTCACACTAGCCCTGCTGCTGCTGCTGCTGCTGCACCCAGTCCTGGGGTTCAGAGCTCCCCTCAATGAAGTCTAGTATTATTATTATTATTATTATTATTATTATTAATATTGAAATGATCAGGAGCCAGGAGTTTGAGCAGGGTTACAAACTCACACTAGCCCTGCTGCTGCTGCTGCTGCACCCAGTCCTGGGGTTCAGAGCTCCCCTCAATGAAATCTAGTATTATTATTATTATTATTAATATTGAAATGATCAGGAGCCAGGAGTTTTTTGCAGGGTTACAAACTCACACTAGCCCTGCTGCTGCTGCTGCTGCTGCACCCAGTCCTGGGGTTCAGAGCTCCCCTCAATGAAGTCTAGTATTATTATTATTAATATTGAAATGATCAGGAGCCAGGAGTTTTTTGCAGGGTTACAAACTCACACTAGCCCGGAGTTTCTGTTAAGAGCGCGGTCGCTGCTGTGTATTTTGACACACATATCTTTAACAACGGTTAAGGAAAGTGTATTAACGTTTCAACTATGAAATAATAACTTTGAAGAGACTCAAACAGACGAACCCACAGAATGCGGGCGGATTCTCTCGGACGCGTCTCGTTTGACAAGCAGGAAGCCGTCAGCAGGAAGCTGGGCTATCAGACGCAGCCAGGCAGGATTCCCTGAGCACAGGCACAGAGACACACAGAGACAGACAGGCAGAGAGACACAGAGACACAGAGACAGGCAGAGTGACATGCAGGCCAAGAGACAGAGAGACAGAGAGGCAGAGAGACAGAGACACAGGCAGGCAGGATTCCCTGAGCACAGGCAGAGACACACAGAGACAGACAGGCAGAGTGACAGGCAGGCAGAGAGACACAGGGACAGGCAAAGTGACAGAGAGACAGAGAGACAGGCAGAGACACACAGAGACAGACAGGCAGAGACACACAGAGACAGAGAGACACAGAGACAGACAGAGAGACAGGCAGGCAGAGACACACAGAGACAGAGAGACAGGCAGGCATGCAGAGACGGGCAGGCAGAGAGACAGGCAGGCAGAGAGACAGGCAGGCAGAGAGACAGGCAGGCAGAGAGACAGACAGGCAGGCACCTCCCCTGTAACCATTACCAGGAACAAACAGAAAGATTGAATAAATAAATAAATTAATTAATTAAATAATTAATTAAATAAAGTGACTCCTGTTGCATAGCCGTTTGATCCATTCCTGGTTTTACTTTGAGTTGAATGAGTTTGTTTGTTTGTTTGTGTTTCTATTGAAGACAGTGAGGAGGGGAGGGGTCTCTGTGTGTCGAACCCTGACTGACTCGTCCAGGGGTGTGAAGTTGCTCTGTCCTGAATCTGTAACCCTGATCAGAGATCTGCTTGTGAAACAAAGGCGTTGGTTTGCAGTGGAGACTGCACAGCGCCTCCAGCTAACAGTGTTTAATCAGGCTCCTCTGGACACTGCAGCCCTTCATTTGAAACTTTACCGGGAGTCTCTGCTTCTTATCATGTGCAGCTCTGGCTAAGTTTTGCATCGCCTACAAATTTTAGGATTGAGACAAATAAAAAAAATAAAAATAAAATAAAACCTATATTATGAACATAATACTGATCTTTTATCCAAACATCATGTAATCGAAGAAACTACAAAATGATACTGGGAAAAAATAAAGAGTCTACCGGAAGTCATGATAGCAGACCAGCAGTATTTCAATTCAGATTTCGAAACGTCGAGCTGTCAATTCATAAAGAACGAGTTCTAAAATTAGCATTAGAGTTTCATCACAACTTAATGAGAGATTCCACAAGAACTGTCAGCGTGGCACAAACACACACACACACTGACACACACACTGAGACACACACACACACTGAGACACACACAGAGACACACACACACACTGAGAGACACACACACACTGAGAGACACACACACACTGAGAGACACACACACACTGAGAGACACACACACACTGAGAGACACACACACTGAGAGACACACAGACACAAACACACACTGAGACACAGAGACACACACACACACACAGACACTGACACACACACTTACACTGAGACACACAGAGACACAAACACGCACACACAGAGACACACACACACACACTGTGACGCTTTCAATGAAATAACCCCCCCCACCCCCTATACCCCTTCACTATACTAACCCCCCCCACCCCCCCCCACCCCCCGTGAAGTTTCAGGGCTGTGGTTTTCTTATCAACGAATCTCAGACATTCACTCTGATCTGAGTCAACACAAACCCCACTTATCAAGGTATTTATGAGGAGAAGAGCTAGATAAGAACACAGAGAGAGGAGAGGAGCGCTGCCCAGACCAATCGATACATAAAGACATTGAACACACACACACACACACACACACACACAGAGGAGAGGAGCGCTGCCCAGACCTATCGATACATAAAGACATTGAACACACACACACACACACACACACACACAGAGGAGAGGAGCGCTGCCCAGACCTATCGATACATAAAGACATTGAACACACACACACACACACACAGAGGAGAGGAGCGCTGCCCAGACCTATCGATACATAAAGACATTGATCACACACACACACACACACACACACACACACACACACTAATGCAGCCTGGCCGCACACAGCAACCCCCACGGGAAGCGTGTCTGCTGGAGCCCCGCCCCTCTCCGAGATCACGCAGCGCTGGGATTCCTCCCGTACTCGCCGCGCACGCTGCCGACGCCCGGCTGCTCATTTTAAACGGAGCCACTGCGTGCAGTGAATGGCAAAGTCAGAGTTGAAACATCCTGCAATTCAAACTCGTCCTGACCGCTCTTTAAATAAACAAATCAAACTTTCCTCAATTCACTTTTTTTTTTTTTTTTTAGCATCTAAATACAGTTCAAGGAGACAAAATGTCCAACTTTTCACTTAATGGAAACATCTGGTGCTGTATGCGTTACATTAGAGAGGAACGTTTCAAAATGACTGTCTTTAAAAACGTGGGTCCCATTTCGCGATAAAGAATATTTATCGGCTCCTCTGTCAAAGGCATTGTAGCTCTGTATACAGTGCCAAGCCTGAATCACACCCTGCTAGATTTCAAACTGCATTTGCATCTTATCCCACAGATTTTATTCAAATATTTTGTATCCGGTGCCGAGACCTCCCCCTCTCCCCCTCTCTCTCTCTCTCTCTCTCTGTGTGTGTGTGTGCGTGCGTGCCTGCGCGCAGGCGTGTTGGGTTACACACAGCAGCACCACCCGTCCGTCAACACGAGAAACATATTTTATTTTCTATCATTTTGGCACTGGAACATGAAGACACCCACGAGTCACCACCGCCTATATCGCGTTGCTAAACGCAGTGTTAAAAACACGAGCAAGCGCAGTTCAACAACTAAAATAAGTAAACAGGCATCCCTTACAAAAGTTTACAGTTGAACTTTATCCCAACGTGTTTAGAATAGTTTGTCATGTTTTTAAATATGCTTTACCAGACCTCTCTGTGCTTTACAATGCTTCCCTATGCTTTACAGACCTCTCTGTGCTTTACAATGCTTCCCTATGCTTTACCAGACCTCTGTGCTTTACAATGCTTCCCTATGCTTTACCAGAC
>NW_026708470.1:2500-5000 GCF_902713425.1 Acipenser ruthenus | reverse complement strand
GAAACTAAACAAACCGATCGAGCGAGCCCCGGGGGTCGGCCCGTCTCACCTGCTGCTCAATCCCCGGTAACTGTCCTTCACGGGGCTGCGTGAAACCTGGCAAGCAGCCGACACATTTTTTTCCCCCAAAACCAGCGAGCAAAGCGAAGCGATCCACGCCCAGAAATACAAGGCAGAGGTGCCAGCAAGAAATTACTCAAATTAAAAATACAACAAAGCAAGCCACGCACACGATGAAAAACGTGACTTATTCTATTCCACACACATTCACCTGCACGCGTATTTATATTATTTTAGCAAAAACACAAAAGCGTTGGAAAGAAGCATCGAGACTAAACAACACAGCACCGATCCACGTTGCAGATCCGAGCTTCAAGACCCATTTAAAAACACGCATCTTTATACACGGAGCTGCAACACACCGGCCTGGAAAAGCGGCTCATATTATACATTCTAAGTGAAATCCATTTTGGAGTATTTTGAAGCAAGCCAAGACCGTGTTGTATTAACTACACGCACCTTTTTATAGTCTTAATATTAAAAAGTGCCCGAAAAATTACAATAAAATACAATTCTGAAATCATCAAAAATTCAAAAACGACGCAACTCGATTCTGCGTCGTTTGCAATTTTAAAAACATCAGAACCCACCATCAGAGAGAGAGAGAGAGAGAGAGAGATGCAAACTAGTCCAATCGACGCAACTTTCTGTAAACAGCCATCACACACCCATTCTTCAAAAAAAAGTTTTCCAGCAGGTTTAGAAACGCCCTAAACTTTTTATAAAAAAAAGTTTTAGAACTTTGCACAACTTTTTTTTCATTAAAAACAAAAACACGCACTTTTTTTTTTCTTTCACCAATACTTATAAACCGAAAAAAGAAACCTTACCTGTGTGTGCCTCCTGCCTCCTGCCTCCCAGCTCAGCTCAGCTCAGTTCAGTTCAGCTCTCCCGGACTAACGCGTCGAGAATTTCTCATGCTTTCCAGAATGCCGTGTCTGCTTCACCTTCCCCCGGTCCTCTTTATGAAAAGCCCCCCGCGTGTCCTTGTCTTGCGTAGCCCCTGAATGTTCGCGTTTTCTCCTGTCGAGTTAGCGCTCGCTCTCCTCTCTCTTTCTCTTTCTCTGTGCGGGTCTGTGTTGCTGCAGCTGTTTGCTGGATAATGGCAGCGTTGACTAACAGGGCTGGGCTCTTGTATTGAGAAGAGGCGAGATTAGGGAGTGGCCGTGGTGTATTCGGGCTCCGCACACACACACACACACACAGAGGCAGGGGTGGGGTGCGGAGAGAACACCATATTTTTTTTTATTATTTGGGAAAGCGTTCAGGAGTGACTAAGGGAGGGTGTCACCCTAACTTATTGCATCCAGATTGTATTCTAGCAGTATTTGCACTGTGTGTAAACTAAGCTGTATTTAAATATTAAGCTTGCTTTGTGGACACACGTAAATCACCTTGGATAAAGTAATAATAATAGTAATACTACTACTACTACTACTACTACTAATAATAATAATATAATAATAATAATAATAATAATAATAATAATAATAGTAATGTCTCACAGTAATGCAGTGAATGGATCTCCAGGCTGGTCTCTGCTCAGGTGGCATGCTGGCACAGCCTGTGCCCTTGACCCTCTGCACAGACTGCCAGCCTATTAATAGTGACGGTCAGCAATGTGATTTAAAAATAAGCTGCTGCCCCCGATCTGGGCTGTGCAGCGCTGCGTCCCCACGGGATTGTTTTAGTGCAGGAGACTGTTAGAGACTCTCACTCAAAAACAAGGGCTCCGAACCCTTACCAGAGAGTACCACAGTGCCAGCATGGGAACGCAGAGGCAAGCATTGTAACCCTAACCCTAACCCACGCTTTAACCATGATTACACTGTGCATTTACCATTGCTTTATATGCTTTACCAGACCTCTCTGTGCTTTACAATGCTCCCCTATGCTTTACCAGACCTCTCTGTGCTTTACAATGCTTCCCTATGCTTTACCAGACCTCTCTGTGCTTTACAATGCCTTCCCTATGCTTTACCAGACCTCTCTGTGCTTTACAATGCTTCCCTATGCTTTACCAGACCTCTCTGTGCTTTACAATGCTTCCCTATGCTTTACCAGACCTCTCTGTGCTTTACAATGCTTCCCTATGCTTTACCAGACCTCTCTGTGCTTTACAATGCTTCCCTATGCTTTACCAGACCTCTCTGTGCTTTACAATGCTTCCCTATGCTTTACCAGACCTCTCTGTGCTTTACAATGCTTCCCTATGCTTTACCAGACCTCTCTGTGCTTTACAATGCTTCCCTATGCTTTACCAGACCTCTCTGTGCTTTACAATGCTCCCCTATGCTTTACCAGACCTCTCTGTGCTTTACAATGCTTCCCTATGCTTTACCAGACCTCTCTGTGCTTTACAATGCTCCCCTATGCTTTACCAGACCTCTCTGTGCTTTACAATGCTTCCCTGTGCTTTATTACTTTGCTGTGCTTTTAC
>NW_026708469.1:0-47500 GCF_902713425.1 Acipenser ruthenus | reverse complement strand
GTCCCGCGTCCCGTGTGAACAGCGATGAATGAATTCATTCAATGCACTTTCCCCCCCGGGTGCACGAGTGTTATGAAGCCGGGCTATCGTTCCCCGAGCTCGGCTGAACACTTGCGGCGGTTAGCCCTGGTCCCGCGTCCCGGGTCTACAGCGATGAATGAATTCATTCAATGCACGCCCCCCCCCCGGGTGCACGAGTGTTATGGGTCCCGGCTGGAGATCCGCGAGCTCGGCTGAACACTTGCGGCGTCCCCCGGGGGACCTGCACGGCGGTTAGCCCTGGTCCCGCGTCCCGGGTCTACAGCGATGAATGAATTCATTCAATGCACGCCCCCCCCCCGGGTGCACGAGTGTTATGGGTCCCGGCTGGAGATCCGCGAGCTCGGCTGAACACCTGCGCAAGCGCCGCTGCGGAGACCCGTTAGAAGCAGCCCCGAAGGCCAGCGAAAATAGCCGAGAGTTAAGCCCCTCCCCGCCGTGGCTTCGTCAGCCACTCGCCGCTTCAAGAGGGACGGGCCTCTGGTCATGTCATGTCATAAATCACATGACCAGAGGCCCGCCCATCCTGACGTTGCGGAAGTTTGCCGAAGACACAGCGGGGAGAGGCTTAACTCTCGGCTATTTTCGGACCCGGCGAGAAGGCAGCAGGACGCTCTATTCACGGCTAACTCCCCGCGGTCCCCTCTGACCGATCGGAGCCGGTTTAGCGCTCCAGGCAGTCGGATACTTTAGCGCCTCAGCAGCGGGGGCGACGACCTCTAACATTCCCCGGGGAGCTGCCCGAGTGTAAGGCCGGGACCCCCGTCTGCTGGGGGAAAAAAATACCTGCACGTCCCCCCCCGTGTGCACGGGTGTTATGAGCTCGGGCTGAACACTTGCTCGTCCCCCCCCGCCCCCGGGGAGCTGCACGGCGGAACAGCGATGAATGAATTCATTAAATGCACTTTCCCCCCGGGTGCACGAGTGTTATGGGTCCCGGCTATCGTTCCCCGAGCTCGGCTGAACACTTGCGGCGTCCCCCGGGGGACCTGCACGGCGGTTAGCCCTGGTCCCGCGTCCCGTGTGAACAGCGATGAATGAATTCATTCAATGCACTTTCCCCCCCGGGTGCACGAGTGTTATGGGTCCCGGCTATCGTTCCCCCGAGCTCGGCTGAACACTTGCGGCGGTTAGCCCTGGTCCCGCGTCCCGGGTCTACAGCGATGAATGAATTCATTCAATGCACGCCCCCCCCCCGGGTGCACGAGTGTTATGGGTCCCGGCTGGAGATCCGCGAGCTCGGCTGAACACTTGCGGCGTCCCCCGGGGGACCTGCACGGCGGTTAGCCCTGGTCCCGCGTCCCGTGTGAACAGCGATGAATGAATTCATTCAAATGCACTTTCCCCCCCGGGGTGCACGAGTGTTATGAAGCCGGGCTATCGTTCCCCGAGCTCGGCTGAACACTTGCGGCGGTTAGCCCTGGGTCCCGCGTCCCGGGTCTACAGCGATGAATGAATTCATTCAATGCACGCCCCCCCCCCCGGGTGCACGAGTGTTATGAAGCCGGGCTATCGTTCCCCGAGCTCGGCTGAACACTTGCGGCGTCCCCCGGGGGACCTGCACGGCGGTTAGCCCTGGTCCCGCGTCCCGTGTGAACAGCGATGAATGAATTCATTCAATGCACTTTCCCCCCCGGGTGCACGAGTGTTATGAAGCCGGGCTATCGTTCCCGAGCTCGGCTGAACACTTGCGGCGGTTAGCCCTGGTCCCGCGTCCCGGGTCTACAGCGATGAATGAATTCATTCAATGCACGCCCCCCCCCGGGTGCACGAGTGTTATGGGTCCCGGCTATCGTTCCCCGAGCTCGGCTGAACACTTGCGGCGGTTAGCCCTGGTCCCGCGTCCCGGGTCTACAGCGATGAATGAATTCATTCAATGCACGCCCCCCCCCCGGGTGCACGAGTGTTATGGGTCCCGGCTGGAGATCCGCGAGCTCGGCTGAACACTTGCGGCGTCCCCCGGGGGACCTGCACGGCGGTTAGCCCTGGTCCCGCGTCCCGGGTCTACAGCGATGAATGAATTCATTCAATGCACGCCCCCCCCCCCGGGGTGCACGAGTGTTATGGGTCCCGGCTGGAGATCCGCGAGCTCGGGCTGAACACTTGCTCGTCCCCTGCAGTGTTTTTAGAAGAATTCCCGCAGAAATCGGATTTTTTTGAGCAATTCAAATAAGAGTAACAGCATTTGCATCCCCGGTGTCATAAATATTTTCCACCAGTAGATGGCAGCAGCCCCTAGAATTGGAGTCGGCAACCATTCAAATACTTGAAAAAGTACATTTTAATGAGTTTTTAAGCCAATTTTGGCAGGCTCTCAAAGAATCAGCGAATGTGGTAGGGGGCTGAAAATTGCTACAGAGTACCTGTAGGACATGCAGATAAGTGGTGGAAAAGCACAGGTTGCTGGCCTTTCGGTTCCGACGCTGCCCCTGTCCTTAAATGCCACTTCTAAGTGCACTGCAGGCCCCTTGAAAAAGTACATTTGGAAGGATTTTGAAGCGATGCAAGCAGGTAGAAACACCATTCCAAGGGCTGTAGTATCAGACTAACAGCCTGTAACTGAGCCCAGGGTTTTTAGAGCGATTCCTACAAAATTCAGCTTTTTTCCCATTCAACTAAGGCGACCGCTGCTTTAAGCCTATGGGTCATTTGTAACAATTTTGGCAGGCTCTCAAAGAATCAGCGAATGTGGTAGGGGGCTGAAAATTGCTACAGAGTACCTGTAGGACATGCAGATAAGTGGTGGAAAAGCACAGGTTGCTGGGCCTTTCGGTTCCGACGCTGCCCCTGTCCTTAAATGCCACTTCTAAGTGCACTGCAGGCCCCTTGAAAAAGTACATTTGGAAGGATTTTGAAGCGATGCAAGCAGGTAGAAACACCATTCCAAGGGCTGTAGTATCAGACTAACAGCCTGTAACTGAGCCCAGGGTTTTTAGAGCGATTCCTACAAAATTCAGCTTTTTTCCGTTTCTGTTTTTTTACGTTTTCTGGTGAAAACGCCTATACGTTTCAATGGGAATCACATTAAAATTAATATTTCAATAACCCCTGGAGCTACCACCTCATACGAGGTATCGTTGGATAGGTATGATTGCAAGCTACAAAACAACACCGCACTCGAGTTTTTATTCGACTGCTACACTAAATAACGACCTTAAATAGGTTTCGTTTACATTTGGCGAAAAAACGTCCCGTTCAGGTTTTTTTTTTTTTTTTTTTTTTTTTAATATTTAAATAACCACAGGTGGTATCAATTGAATCAAGGTATGCCTGTAAAGGTATTACTGCGAGCTACAAAACAAGACCTTTAGCACGGAAACGAGTGTGACCCTAACCCCTAACCCTGAGTCACACTAGTTTTGATGGGCCACAGATGGAGCTGCGTGCCTGCAACGGAGAGTGGGAGAGCTGGAGAGTGGGAGAGCTGGAGAGTGGGAGAGCTTGGGAGTGGAACGGCACTTGCATCCCAGTCGGATGCTGGGCTTTGGGACGCTCCATCCTTTTCACCGGCCATGGATGCGGCCAGGGCAGGGGATGGATGCCTGGGACACAAGCCCAGTGCGGGGAGCTGCACGGCGGTTCGCCGGTGCCCCGCGTCCCAGGTGAACAGCGATTAATGAATTAATTAAATGCACGTCCCCCCCGGGTGCACGAGTGTTCTGAGGCCGGGTTGCAGTTCCGCGAGCTCGGGCGTGGGACGGCACTTGCATCCCAGTCGGATGCTGGGCTTTGGGACGCTCCATCCTTTTCACCGGCCATGGATGCGGCCAGGGCAGGGGGATGGATGCCTGGGACACAAGCCCAGTGCGGGGAGCTGCACGGCGGTTCGCCGGTGCCCCGCGTCCCAGGTGAATGAATTAATTAAATGCACGTCCCCCCCGGGTGCACGAGTGTTCTGAGGCCGGGTTGCAGTTCCGCGAGCTCGGGCGTGGGACGGCACTTGCATCCCAGTCGGATTGCTGGGCTTTGGGACGCTCCATCCTTTTCACCGGCCATGGATGCGGCCAGGGCAGGGGGATGGATGCCTGGGACACAAGCCCAGTGCGGGGAGCTGCACGGCGGTTCGCCGGTGCCCCGCGTCCCAGGTGAACAGCGATTAATGAATTAATTAAATGCACGTCCCCCCCGGGTGCACGAGTGTTCTGAGGCCGGGTTGCAGTTCCGCGAGCTCGGGCGTGGGACGGCACTTGCATCCCAGTCGGATGCTGGGCTTTGGGACGCTCCATCCTTTTCACCGGCCATGGATGCGGCCAGGCAGGGGGATGGATGCCTGGGACACAAGCCCAGTGCGGGGACCTGCACTGCGGTTAGCCCTGGTCCCGCGTCCCGTGTGAACAGCGATGAATGAATTCATTCAATGCACGCCCCCCCCCCCCCGGGTGCACGAGTGTTATGAAGCCGGGCTATCGTTCCCCGAGCTCGGCTGAACACTTGCGGCGGTTAGCCCTGGTCCCGCGTCCCGTGTGAACAGCGATGAATGAATTCATTCAATGCACGCCCCCCCCCCCGGGTGCACGAGTGTTATGGGTCCCGGCTGGAGATCCGCGAGCTCGGCTGAACACTTGCGGCGTCCCCCGGGGACCTGCACGGCGGTTAGCCCTGGTCCCGCGGTCCCGGGTCTACAGCGATGAATGAATTCATTCAATGCACGCCCCCCCCCCCGGGTGCACGAGTGTTATGAAGCCGGGCTATCGTTCCCCGAGCTCGGCTGAACACTTGCGGCGTCCCCCGGGGGACCTGCACGGCGGTTAGCCCTGGTCCCGCGTCCCGTGTGAACAGCGATGAATGAATTCATTCAATGCACTTTCCCCCCCGGGTGCACGAGTGTTATGAAGCCGGGCTATCGTTCCCCGAGCTCGGCTGAACACTTGCGGCGGTTAGCCCTGGTCCCGCGTCCCGGGTCTACAGCGATGAATGAATTCATTCAATGCACGCCCCCCCCCCCGGGTGCACGAGTGTTATGAAGCCGGGCTATCGTTCCCCGAGCTCGGCTGAACACTTGCGGCGTCCCCCGGGGGACCTGCACGGCGGTTAGCCCTGGTCCCGCGTCCCGTGTGAACAGCGATGAATGAATTCATTCAATGCACTTTCCCCCCGGGTGCACGAGTGTTATGAAGCCGGGCTATCGTTCCCCGAGCTCGGCTGAACACTTGCGGCGGTTAGCCCTGGTCCCGCGTCCCGGGTCTACAGCGATGAATGAATTCATTCAATGCACGCCCCCCCCCGGGTGCACGAGTGTTATGGGTCCCGGCTATCGTTCCCCGAGCTCGGCTGAACACTTGCGGCGGGTTAGCCCTGGTCCCGCGTCCCGGGTCTACAGCGATGAATGAATTCATTCAATGCACGCCCCCCCCCCCGGGTGCACGAGTGTTATGGGTCCCGGCTGGAGATCCGCGAGCTCGGCCTGAACACTTGCGGCGTCCCCCGGGGGACCTGCACGGCGGTTAGCCCTGGTCCCCGCGTCCCGGGTCTACAGCGATGAATGAATTCATTCAATGCACGCCCCCCCCCCCGGGTGCACGAGTGTTATGGGTCCCGGCTGGAGATCCGCGAGCTCGGCTGAACACCTGCGCAAGCGCCGCTGCGGAGACCCGTTAGAAGCAGCCCCGAAGGCCAGCGAAAATAGCCGAGAGTTAAGCCCCTCCCCGCCGTGGCTTCGTCAGCCACTCGCCGCTTCAAGAGGGACGGGCCTCTGGTCATGTCATGTCATAAATCACATGACCAGAGGCCCGCCCATCCTGACGTTGCGGAAGTTTGCCGAAGACACAGCGGGGAGAGGCTTAACTCTCGGCTATTTTCGGACCCGGCGAGAAGGCAGCAGGACGCTCTATTCACGGCTAACTCCCCGCGGTCCCCTCTGACCGATCGGAGCCGGTTTAGCGCTCCAGGCAGTCGGATACTTTAGCGCCTCAGCAGCGGGGGCGACGACCTCTAACATTCCCCGGGGAGCTGCCGAGTGTAAGGCCGGGACCCCCGTCTGCTGGGGGAAAAAATACCTGCACGTCCCCCCCCGTGTGCACGGGTGTTATGAGCTCGGGCTGAACACTTGCTCGTCCCCCCCCCGCCCCCGGGGAGCTGCACGGCGGAACAGCGATGAATGAATTCATTAAATGCACTTTCCCCCCGGGTGCACGAGTGTTATGGGTCCCGGCTATCGTTCCCCGAGCTCGGCTGAACACTTGCGGCGTCCCCCGGGGGACCTGCACGGCGGTTAGCCCTGGTCCCGCGTCCCGTGTGAACAGCGATGAATGAATTCATTCAATGCACTTTCCCCCCCCGGGTGCACGAGTGTTATGGGTCCCGGCTATCGTTCCCCGAGCTCGGCTGAACACTTGCGGCGGTTAGCCCTGGTCCCCGCGTCCCGGGTCTACAGCGATGAATGAATTCATTCAATGCACGCCCCCCCCCCGGGTGCACGAGTGTTATGGGTCCCGGCTGGAGATCCGCGAGCTCGGCTGAACACTTGCGGCGTCCCCCGGGGGACCTGCACGGCGGTTAGCCCTGGTCCCGCGTCCCGTAGTGAACAGCGATGAATGAATTCATTCAATGCACTTTCCCCCCCCGGGTGCACGAGTGTTATGAAGCCGGGCTATCGTTCCCCGAGCTCGGCTGAACACTTGCGGCGGTTAGCCCTGGTCCCGCGTCCCGGGTCTACAGCGATGAATGAATTCATTCAATGCACGCCCCCCCCCCCGGGTGCACGAGTGTTATGAAGCCGGGCTATCGTTCCCCGAGCTCGGCTGAACACTTGCGGCGTCCCCCGGGGGACCTGCACGGCGGTTAGCCCTGGTCCCGCGTCCCGTGTGAACAGCGATGAATGAATTCATTCAATGCACTTTCCCCCCCGGGTGCACGAGTGTTATGAAGCCGGGCTATCGTTCCCCGAGCTCGGCTGAACACTTGCGGCGGTTAGCCCTGGTCCCCGCGTCCCGGGTCTACAGCGATGAATGAATTCATTCAATGCACGCCCCCCCCCGGGTGCACGAGTGTTATGGGTCCCGGCTATCGTTCCCCGAGCTCGGCTGAACACTTGCGGCGGTTAGCCCTGGTCCCGCGTCCCGGGTCTACAGCGATGAATGAATTCATTCAATGCACGCCCCCCCCCCCGGGTGCACGAGTGTTATGGGTCCCGGCTGGAGATCCGCGAGCTCGGCTGAACACTTGCGGCGTCCCCCGGGGGACCTGCACGGCGGTTAGCCCTGGTCCCGCGTCCCGGGTCTACAGCGATGAATGAATTCATTCAATGCACGCCCCCCCCCCGGGTGCACGAGTGTTATGGGTCCCGGCTGGAGATCCGCGAGCTCGGGCTGAACACTTGCTCGTCCCCTGCAGTGTTTTTAGAAGAATTCCCGCAGAAATCGGATTTTTTTGAGCAATTCAAATAAGAGTAACAGCATTTGCATCCCCGGTGTCATAAATATTTTCCACCAGTAGATGGCAGCAGCCCCTAGAATTGGAGTCGGCAACCATTCAAATACTTGAAAAAGTACATTTTAATGAGTTTTTAAGCCAATTTTGGCAGGCTCTCAAAGAATCAGCGAATGTGGTAGGGGGCTGAAAATTGCTACAGAGTACCTGTAGGACATGCAGATAAGTGGTGGAAAAGCACAGGTTGCTGGGCCTTTCGGTTCCGACGCTGCCCCTGTCCTTAAATGCCACTTCTAAGTGCACTGCAGGCCCCTTGAAAAAGTACATTTGGAAGGATTTTGAAGCGATGCAAGCAGGTAGAAACACCATTCCAAGGGCTGTAGTATCAGACTAACAGCCTGTAACTGAGCCCAGGGTTTTTAGAGCGATTCCTACAAAATTCAGCTTTTTTTCCCATTCAACTAAGGCGACCGCTGCTTTAAGCCTATGGGTCATTTGTAACAATTTTGGCAGGCTCTCAAAGAATCAGCGAATGTGGTAGGGGGCTGAAAATTGCTACAGAGTACCTGTAGGACATGCAGATAAGTGGTGGAAAAGCACAGGTTGCTGGGCCTTTCGGTTCCGACGCTGCCCCTGTCCTTAAATGCCACTTCTAAGTGCACTGCAGGCCCCTTGAAAAAGTACATTTGGAAGGATTTTGAAGCGATGCAAGCAGGTAGAAACACCATTCCAAGGGCTGTAGTATCAGACTAACAGCCTGTAACTGAGCCCAGGGTTTTTAGAGCGATTCCTACAAAATTCAGCTTTTTTTCCGTTTCTGTTTTTTACGTTTTCTGGTGAAAACGCCTATACGTTTCAATGGGAATCACATTAAAATTAATATTTCAATAACCCCTGGAGCTACCACCTCATACGAGGTATCGTTGGATAGGTATGATTGCAAGCTACAAAACAACACCGCACTCGAGTTTTTATTCGACTGCTACACTAAATAACGACCTTAAATAGGTTTCGTTTACATTTGGCGTAAAAACGTCCCGTTCAGGTTTTTTTTTTTTTTTTTTTTTTTAATATTTAAATAACCACAGGTGGTATCAATTGAATCAAGGTATGCCTGTAAAGGTATTACTGCGAGCTACAAAACAAGACCTTTAGCACGGAAACGAGTGTGACCCTAACCCTAACCCTAACCCTAACCCTAACCCTAACCCTAACCCTAACCCTAACCCTAACCCTAACCCTAACCCTAACCCTAACCCTAACCCTAACCCTAACCCTAACCCTGAGTCACACTAGTTTTGATGGGCCACAGATGGAGCTGCGTGCCTGCAACGGAGAGTGGGAGAGCTGGAGAGTGGGAGAGCTGGAGAGTGGGAGAGCTTGGGAGTGGAACGGCACTTGCATCCCAGTCGGATGCTGGGCTTTGGGACGCTCCATCCTTTTCACCGGCCATGGATGCGGCCAGGGCAGGGGGATGGATGCCTGGGACACAAGCCCAGTGCGGGGAGCTGCACGGCGGTTCGCCGGTGCCCCGCGTCCCAGGTGAACAGCGATTAATGAATTAATTAAATGCACGTCCCCCCCGGGTGCACGAGTGTTCTGAGGCCGGGTTGCAGTTCCGCGAGCTCGGGCGTGGGACGGCACTTGCATCCCAGTCGGATGCTGGGCTTTGGGACGCTCCATCCTTTTCACCGGCCATGGATGCGGCCAGGGCAGGGGGATGGATGCCTGGGACACAAGCCCAGTGCGGGGAGCTGCACGGCGGTTCGCCGGTGGCCCCGCGTCCCAGGTGAACAGCGATTAATGAATTAATTAAATGCACGTCCCCCCGGGTGCACGAGTGTTCTGAGGCCGGGTTGCAGTTCCGCGAGCTCGGGCGTGGGACGGCACTTGCATCCCAGTCGGATGCTGGGCTTTGGGACGCTCCATCCTTTTCACCGGCCATGGATGCGGCCAGGGCAGGGGGATGGATGCCTGGGACACAAGCCCAGTGCGGGGAGCTGCACGGCGGTTCGCCGGTGCCCCGCGTCCCAGGTGAACAGCGATTAATGAATTAATTAAATGCACGTCCCCCCCGGGTGCACGAGTGTTCTGAGGCCGGGTTGCAGTTCCGCGAGCTCGGGCGTGGGACGGCACTTGCATCCCAGTCCGGATGCTGGGCTTTGGGACGCTCCATCCTTTTCACCGGCCATGGATGCGGCCAGGGCAGGGGATGGATGCCTGGGACACAAGCCCAGTGCGGGGACCTGCACTGCGGTTAGCCCTGGTCCCGCGTCCCGTGTGAACAGCGATGAATGAATTCATTCAATGCACGCCCCCCCCCCCCGGGTGCACGAGTGTTATGAAGCCGGGCTATCGTTCCCCGAGCTCGGCTGAACACTTGCGGCGGTTAGCCCTGGTCCCGCGTCCCGTGTGAACAGCGATGAATGAATTCATTCAATGCACGCCCCCCCCCCCGGGTGCACGAGTGTTATGGGTCCCGGCTGGAGATCCGCGAGCTCGGCTGAACACTTGCGGCGTCCCCCGGGGGACCTGCACGGCGGTTAGCCCTGGTCCCGCGTCCCGGGTCTACAGCGATGAATGAATTCATTCAATGCACGCCCCCCCCCCGGGTGCACGAGTGTTATGAAGCCGGGCTATCGTTCCCCGAGCTCGGCTGAACACTTGCGGCGTCCCCCGGGGGACCTGCACGGCGGTTAGCCCTGGTCCCGCGTCCCGTGTGAACAGCGATGAATGAATTCATTCAATGCACTTTCCCCCCCGGGTGCACGAGTGTTATGAAGCGGGCTATCGTTCCCCGAGCTCGGCTGAACACTTGCGGCGGTTAGCCCTGGTCCCGCGTCCCGGGTCTACAGCGATGAATGAATTCATTCAATGCACGCCCCCCCCCCCGGGTGCACGAGTGTTATGAAGCCGGGCTATCGTTCCCCGAGCTCGGCTGAACACTTGCGGCGTCCCCCGGGGGACCTGCACGGCGGTTAGCCCTGGTCCCGCGTCCCGTGTGAACAGCGATGAATGAATTCATTCAATGCACTTTCCCCCCCCGGGTGCACGAGTGTTATGAAGCCGGGCTATCGTTCCCCGAGCTCGGCTGAACACTTGCGGCGGTTAGCCCTGGTCCCGCGTCCCGGGTCTACAGCGATGAATGAATTCATTCAATGCACGCCCCCCCCCGGGTGCACGAGTGTTATGGGTCCCGGCTATCGTTCCCCGAGCTCGGCTGAACACTTGCGGCGGTTAGCCCTGGTCCCGCGTCCCGGGTCTACAGCGATGAATGAATTCATTCAATGCACAGCCACCCCCCCCGGGTGCACGAGTGTTATGGGTCCCGGCTGGAGATCCGCGAGCTCGGCTGAACACTTGCGGCGTCCCCCGGGGGACCTGCACGGCGGTTAGCCCTGGTCCCGCGTCCCGGGTCTACAGCGATGAATGAATTCATTCAATGCACGCCCCCCCCCCGGGTGCACGAGTGTTATGGGTCCCGGCTGGAGATCCGCGAGCTCGGCTGAACACCTGCGCAAGCGCCGCTGCGGAGACCCGTTAGAAGCAGCCCCGAAGGCCAGCGAAAATAGCCGAGAGTTAAGCCCCCTCCCCGCCGTGGCTTCGTCAGCCACTCGCCGCTTCAAGAGGACGGGCCTCTGGTCATGTCATGTCATAAATCACATGACCAGAGGCCCGCCCATCCTGACGTTGCGGAAGTTTGCCGAAGACACAGCGGGGAGAGGCTTAACTCTCGGCTATTTTCGGACCCGGCGAGAAGGCAGCAGGACGCTCTATTCACGGCTAACTCCCCGCGGTCCCCTCTGACCGATCGGAGCCGGTTTAGCGCTCCAGGCAGTCGGATACTTTAGCGCCTCAGCAGCGGGGGCGACGACCTCTAACATTCCCCGGGGAGCTGCCCGAGTGTAAGGCCGGGACCCCCGTCTGCTGGGGGAAAAAAATACCTGCACGTCCCCCCCCCGTGTGCACGGGTGTTATGAGCTCGGGCTGAACACTTGCTCGTCCCCCCCCGCCCCCGGGGAGCTGCACGGCGGAACAGCGATGAATGAATTCATTAAATGCACTTTCCCCCCGGGTGCACGAGTGTTATGGGTCCGGCTATCGTTCCCCGAGCTCGGCTGAACACTTGCGGCGTCCCCCGGGGGACCTGCACGGCGGTTAGCCCTGGTCCCGCGTCCCGTGTGAACAGCGATGAATGAATTCATTCAATGCACTTTCCCCCCCGGGTGCACGAGTGTTATGGGTCCCGGCTATCGTTCCCCGAGCTCGGCTGAACACTTGCGGCGGTTAGCCCTGGTCCCCGCGTCCGGGTCTACAGCGATGAATGAATTCATTCAATGCACGCCCCCCCCCCCGGGTGCACGAGTGTTATGGGTCCCGGCTGGAGATCCGCGAGCTCGGCTGAACACTTGCGGCGTCCCCGGGGGACCTGCACGGCGGTTAGCCCTGGTCCCGCGTCCCGTGTGAACAGCGATGAATGAATTCATTCAATGCACTTTCCCCCCCGGGTGCACGAGTGTTATGAAGCCGGGCTATCGTTCCCCGAGCTCGGCTGAACACTTGCGGCGGTTAGCCCTGGTCCCGCGTCCCGGGTCTACAGCGATGAATGAATTCATTCAATGCACGCCCCCCCCCCCGGGTGCACGAGTGTTATGAAGCCGGGCTATCGTTCCCCGAGCTCGGCTGAACACTTGCGGCGTCCCCCGGGGGACCTGCACGGCGGTTAGCCCTGGTCCCGCGTCCCGTGTGAACAGCGATGAATGAATTCATTCAATGCACTTTCCCCCCCCGGGTGCACGAGTGTTATGAAGCCGGGCTATCGTTCCCCGAGCTCGGCTGAACACTTGCGGCGGTTAGCCCTGGTCCCGCGTCCCGGGTCTACAGCGATGAATGAATTCATTCAATGCACGCCCCCCCCCGGGTGCACGAGTGTTATGGGTCCCGGCTATCGTTCCCCGAGCTCGGCTGAAACACTTGCGGCGGTTAGCCCTGGTCCCGCGTCCCGGTCTACAGCGATGAATGAATTCATTCAATGCACGCCCCCCCCCCGGGTGCACGAGTGTTATGGGTCCCGGCTGGAGATCCGCGAGCTCGGCTGAACACTTGCGGCGTCCCCCGGGGGACCTGCACGGCGGTTAGCCCTGGTCCCGCGTCCCGGGTCTACAGCGATGAATGAATTCATTCAATGCACGCCCCCCCCCCGGGTGCACGAGTGTTATGGGTCCCGGCTGGAGATCCGCGAGCTCGGGCTGAACACTTGCTCGTCCCCTGCAGTGTTTTTAGAAGAATTCCCGCAGAAATCGGATTTTTTTGAGCAATTCAAATAAGAGTAACAGCATTTGCATCCCCGGTGTCATAATATTTTCCACCAGTAGATGGCAGCAGCCCCTAGAATTGGAGTCGGCAACCATTCAAATACTTGAAAAAGTACATTTTAATGAGTTTTTAAGCCAATTTTGGCAGGCTCTCAAAGAATCAGCGAATGTGGTAGGGGGCTGAAAATTGCTACAGAGTACCTGTAGGACATGCAGATAAGTGGTGGAAAAGCACAGGTTGCTGGGCCTTTCGGTTCCGACGCTGCCCCTGTCCTTAAATGCCACTTCTAAGTGCACTGCAGGCCCCTTGAAAAAGTACATTTGGAAGGATTTTGAAGCGATGCAAGCAGGTAGAAACACCATTCCAAGGGCTGTAGTATCAGACTAACAGCCTGTAACTGAGCCCAGGGTTTTTAGAGCGATTCCTACAAAATTCAGCTTTTTTCCCATTCAACTAAGGCGACCGCTGCTTTAAGCCTATGGGTCATTTGTAACAATTTTGGCAGGCTCTCAAAGAATCAGCGAATGTGGTAGGGGGCTGAAAATTGCTACAGAGTACCTGTAGGACATGCAGATAAGTGGTGGAAAAGCACAGGTTGCTGGGCCTTTCGGTTCCGACGCTGCCCCTGTCCTTAAATGCCACTTCTAAGTGCACTGCAGGCCCCTTGAAAAAGTACATTTGGAAGGATTTTGAAGCGATGCAAGCAGGTAGAAACACCATTCCAAGGGCTGTAGTATCAGACTAACAGCCTGTAACTGAGCCCAGGGTTTTTAGAGCGATTCCTACAAAATTCAGCTTTTTTCCGTTTCTGTTTTTTACGTTTTCTGGTGAAAACGCCTATACGTTTCAATGGGAATCACATTAAAATTAATATTTCAATAACCCCTGGAGCTACCACCTCATACGAGGTATCGTTGGATAGGTATGATTGCAAGCTACAAAACAACACTGCACTCGAGTTTTTATTCGACTGCTACACTAAATAACGACCTTAAATAGGTTTCGTTTACATTTGGCGAAAAAACGTCCCGTTCAGGTTTTTTTTTTTTTTTTTTTTTTTTAATATTTAAATAACCACAGGTGGTATCAATTGAATCAAGGTATGCCTGTAAAGGTATTACTGCGAGCTACAAAACAAGACCTTTAGCACGGAAACGAGTGTGACCCTAACCCTAACCCTAACCCTAACCCTAACCCTAACCCTAACCCTAACCCTAACCCTAACCCTAACCCTAACCCTAACCCTGAGTCACACTAGTTTTGATGGGCCACAGATGGAGCTGCGTGCCTGCAACGGAGAGTGGGAGAGCTGGAGAGTGGGAGAGCTGGAGAGTGGGAGAGCTTGGGAGTGGAACGGCACTTGCATCCCAGTCGGATGCTGGGCTTTGGGACGCTCCATCCTTTTCACCGGCCATGGATGCGGCCAGGGCAGGGGGATGGATGCCTGGGACACAAGCCCAGTGCGGGGAGCTGCACGGCGGTTCGCCGGTGCCCCGCGTCCCAGGTGAACAGCGATTAATGAATTAATTAAATGCACGTCCCCCCCGGGTGCACGAGTGTTCTGAGGCCGGGTTGCAGTTCCGCGAGCTCGGGCGTGGGACGGCACTTGCATCCCAGTCGGATGCTGGGCTTTGGGACGCTCCATCCTTTTCACCGGCCATGGATGCGGCCAGGGCAGGGGGATGGATGCCTGGGACACAAGCCCAGTGCGGGGAGCTGCACGGCGGTTCGCCGGTGCCCCGCGTCCCAGGTGAACAGCGATTAATGAATTAATTAAATGCACGTCCCCCCCGGGTGCACGAGTGTTCTGAGGCCGGGTTGCAGTTCCGCGAGCTCGGGCGTGGGACGGCACTTGCATCCCAGTCGGATGCTGGGCTTTGGGACGCTCCATCCTTTTCACCGGCCATGGATGCGGCCAGGGCAGGGGGATGGATGCCTGGGACACAAGCCCAGTGCGGGGACCTGCACTGCGGTTAGCCCTGGTCCCGCGTCCCGTGTGAACAGCGATGAATGAATTCATTCAATGCACGCCCCCCCCCGGGTGCACGAGTGTTATGGGTCCCGGCTATCGTTCCCCGAGCTCGGCTGAACACTTGCGGCGTCCCCCGGGGGACCTGCACGGCGGTTAGCCCTGGTCCCGCGTCCCGTGTGAACAGCGATGAATGAATTCATTCAATGCACGCCCCCCCCCCGGGTGCACGAGTGTTATGGGTCCCGGCTGGAGATCCGCGAGCTCGGCTGAACACCTGCGCAAGCGCCGCTGCGGAGACCCGTTAGAAGCAGCCCCGAAGGCCAGCGAAAATAGCCGAGAGTTAAGCCCCTCCCCGCCGTGGCTTCGTCAGCCACTCGCCGCTTCAAGAGGGACGGGCCTCTGGTCATGTCATGTCATAAATCACATGACCAGAGGCCCGCCCATCCTGACGTTGCGGAAGTTTGCCGAAGACACAGCGGGGAGAGGCTTAACTCTCGGCTATTTTCGGACCCGGCGAGAAGGCAGCAGGACGCTCTATTCACGGCTAACTCCCCGCGGTCCCCTCTGACCGATCGGAGCCGGTTTAGCGCTCCAGGCAGTCGGATACTTTAGCGCCTCAGCAGCGGGGGCGACGACCTCTAACATTCCCCGGGGAGCTGCCCGAGTGTAAGGCCGGGACCCCCGTCTGCTGGGGGAAAAAAATACCTGCACGTCCCCCCCGTGTGCACGGGTGTTATGAGCTCGGGCTGAACACTTGCTCGTCCCCCCCGCCCCCGGGGAGCTGCACGGCGGAACAGCGATGAATGAATTCATTAAATGCACTTTCCCCCCGGGTGCACGAGTGTTATGGGTCCCGGCTGGAGATCCGCGAGCTCGGCTGAACACTTGCGGCGTCCCCCGGGGGACCTGCACGGCGGTTAGCCCTGGTCCCGCGTCCCGGGTCTACAGCGATGAATGAATTCATTCAATGCACGCCCCCCCCCCGGGTGCACGAGTGTTATGAAGCCGGGCTATCGTTCCCCGAGCTCGGCTGAACACTTGCGGCGTCCCCCGGGGGACCTGCACGGCGGTTAGCCCTGGTCCCGCGTCCCGTGTGAACAGCGATGAATGAATTCATTCAATGCACTTTCCCCCCCGGGTGCACGAGTGTTATGAAGCCGGGCTATCGTTCCCCGAGCTCGGCTGAACACTTGCGGCGTCCCCCGGGGGACCTGCACGGCGGTTAGCCCTGGTCCCGCGTCCCGTGTGAACAGCGATGAATGAATTCATTCAATGCACTTTCCCCCCCGGGTGCACGAGTGTTATGAAGCCGGGCTATCGTTCCCCGAGCTCGGCTGAACACTTGCGGCGGTTAGCCCTGGTCCCGCGTCCCGGGTCTACAGCGATGAATGAATTCATTCAATGCACGCCCCCCCCCCGGGTGCACGAGTGTTATGAAGCCGGGCTATCGTTCCCCGAGCTCGGCTGAACACTTGCGGCGTCCCCCGGGGGACCTGCACGGCGGTTAGCCCTGGTCCCGCGTCCCGTGTGAACAGCGATGAATGAATTCATTCAATGCACGCCCCCCCCCGGGTGCACGAGTGTTATGAAGCCGGGCTATCGTTCCCCGAGCTCGGCTGAACACTTGCGGCGGTTAGCCCTGGTCCCGCGTCCCGGGTCTACAGCGATGAATGAATTCATTCAATGCACGCCCCCCCCCCCGGGTGCACGAGTGTTATGAAGCCGGGCTATCGTTCCCCGAGCTCGGCTGAACACTTGCGGCGTCCCCCGGGGGACCTGCACGGCGGTTAGCCCTGGTCCCGCGTCCCGTGTGAACAGCGATGAATGAATTCATTCAATGCACGCCCCCCCCCGGGTGCACGAGTGTTATGAAGCCGGGCTATCGTTCCCCGAGCTCGGCTGAACACTTGCGGCGGTTAGCCCTGGTCCCGCGTCCCGGGTCTACAGCGATGAATGAATTCATTCAATGCACGCCCCCCCCCCGGGTGCACGAGTGTTATGAAGCCGGGCTATCGTTCCCCGAGCTCGGCTGAACACTTGCGGCGTCCCCCGGGGGACCTGCACGGCGGTTAGCCCTGGTCCCGCGTCCCGTGTGAACAGCGATGAATGAATTCATTCAATGCACGCCCCCCCCCGGGTGCACGAGTGTTATGAAGCCGGGCTATCGTTCCCCGAGCTCGGCTGAACACTTGCGGCGGTTAGCCCTGGTCCCGCGTCCCGGGTCTACAGCGATGAATGAATTCATTCAATGCACGCCCCCCCCCCGGGTGCACGAGTGTTATGAAGCCGGGCTATCGTTCCCCGAGCTCGGCTGAACACTTGCGGCGTCCCCCGGGGGACCTGCACGGCGGTTAGCCCTGGTCCCGCGTCCCGTGTGAACAGCGATGAATGAATTCATTCAATGCACGCCCCCCCCCCGGGTGCACGAGTGTTATGGGTCCCGGCTGGAGATCCGCGAGCTCGGCTGAACACCTGCGCAAGCGCCGCTGCGGAGACCCGTTAGAAGCAGCCCCGAAGGCCAGCGAAAATAGCCGAGAGTTAAGCCCCTCCCCGCCGTGGCTTCGTCAGCCACTCGCCGCTTCAAGAGGGACGGGCCTCTGGTCATGTCATGTCATAAATCACATGACCAGAGGCCCGCCCATCCTGACGTTGCGGAAGTTTGCCGAAGACACAGCGGGGAGAGGCTTAACTCTCGGCTATTTTCGGACCCGGCGAGAAGGCAGCAGGACGCTCTATTCACGGCTAACTCCCCGCGGTCCCCTCTGACCGATCGGAGCCGGTTTAGCGCTCCAGGCAGTCGGATACTTTAGCGCCTCAGCAGCGGGGGCGACGACCTCTAACATTCCCCGGGGAGCTGCCCGAGTGTAAGGCCGGGACCCCCGTCTGCTGGGGGAAAAAAATACCTGCACGTCCCCCCCGTGTGCACGGGTGTTATGAGCTCGGGCTGAACACTTGCTCGTCCCCCCCGCCCCCGGGGAGCTGCACGGCGGAACAGCGATGAATGAATTCATTAAATGCACTTTCCCCCCGGGTGCACGAGTGTTATGGGTCCCGGCTGGAGATCCGCGAGCTCGGCTGAACACTTGCGGCGTCCCCCGGGGGACCTGCACGGCGGTTAGCCCTGGTCCCGCGTCCCGGGTCTACAGCGATGAATGAATTCATTCAATGCACGCCCCCCCCCCCGGGTGCACGAGTGTTATGAAGCCGGGCTATCGTTCCCCGAGCTCGGCTGAACACTTGCGGCGTCCCCCGGGGGACCTGCACGGCGGTTAGCCCTGGTCCCGCGTCCCGTGTGAACAGCGATGAATGAATTCATTCAATGCACTTTCCCCCCCGGGTGCACGAGTGTTATGAAGCCGGGCTATCGTTCCCCGAGCTCGGCTGAACACTTGCGGCGTCCCCCGGGGGACCTGCACGGCGGTTAGCCCTGGTCCCGCGTCCCGTGTGAACAGCGATGAATGAATTCATTCAATGCACTTTCCCCCCCGGGTGCACGAGTGTTATGAAGCCGGGCTATCGTTCCCCGAGCTCGGCTGAACACTTGCGGCGGTTAGCCCTGGTCCCGCGTCCCGGGTCTACAGCGATGAATGAATTCATTCAATGCACGCCCCCCCCCCGGGTGCACGAGTGTTATGAAGCCGGGCTATCGTTCCCCGAGCTCGGCTGAACACTTGCGGCGTCCCCCGGGGGACCTGCACGGCGGTTAGCCCTGGTCCCGCGTCCCGTGTGAACAGCGATGAATGAATTCATTCAATGCACGCCCCCCCCCGGGTGCACGAGTGTTATGAAGCCGGGCTATCGTTCCCCGAGCTCGGCTGAACACTTGCGGCGGTTAGCCCTGGTCCCGCGTCCCGGGTCTACAGCGATGAATGAATTCATTCAATGCACGCCCCCCCCCCGGGTGCACGAGTGTTATGAAGCCGGGCTATCGTTCCCCGAGCTCGGCTGAACACTTGCGGCGTCCCCCGGGGGACCTGCACGGCGGTTAGCCCTGGTCCCGCGTCCCGTGTGAACAGCGATGAATGAATTCATTCAATGCACGCCCCCCCCCGGGTGCACGAGTGTTATGAAGCCGGGCTATCGTTCCCCGAGCTCGGCTGAACACTTGCGGCGGTTAGCCCTGGTCCCGCGTCCCGGGTCTACAGCGATGAATGAATTCATTCAATGCACGCCCCCCCCCCGGGTGCACGAGTGTTATGAAGCCGGGCTATCGTTCCCCGAGCTCGGCTGAACACTTGCGGCGTCCCCCGGGGGACCTGCACGGCGGTTAGCCCTGGTCCCGCGTCCCGTGTGAACAGCGATGAATGAATTCATTCAATGCACGCCCCCCCCCGGGTGCACGAGTGTTATGAAGCCGGGCTATCGTTCCCCGAGCTCGGCTGAACACTTGCGGCGGTTAGCCCTGGTCCCGCGTCCCGGGTCTACAGCGATGAATGAATTCATTCAATGCACGCCCCCCCCCCGGGTGCACGAGTGTTATGAAGCCGGGCTATCGTTCCCCGAGCTCGGCTGAACACTTGCGGCGTCCCCCGGGGGACCTGCACGGCGGTTAGCCCTGGTCCCGCGTCCCGTGTGAACAGCGATGAATGAATTCATTCAATGCACGCCCCCCCCCCGGGTGCACGAGTGTTATGGGTCCCGGCTGGAGATCCGCGAGCTCGGCTGAACACCTGCGCAAGCGCCGCTGCGGAGACCCGTTAGAAGCAGCCCCGAAGGCCAGCGAAAATAGCCGAGAGTTAAGCCCCTCCCCGCCGTGGCTTCGTCAGCCACTCGCCGCTTCAAGAGGGACGGGCCTCTGGTCATGTCATGTCATAAATCACATGACCAGAGGCCCGCCCATCCTGACGTTGCGGAAGTTTGCCGAAGACACAGCGGGGAGAGGCTTAACTCTCGGCTATTTTCGGACCCGGCGAGAAGGCAGCAGGACGCTCTATTCACGGCTAACTCCCCGCGGTCCCCTCTGACCGATCGGAGCCGGTTTAGCGCTCCAGGCAGTCGGATACTTTAGCGCCTCAGCAGCGGGGGCGACGACCTCTAACATTCCCCGGGGAGCTGCCCGAGTGTAAGGCCGGGACCCCCGTCTGCTGGGGGAAAAAAATACCTGCACGTCCCCCCCGTGTGCACGGGTGTTATGAGCTCGGGCTGAACACTTGCTCGTCCCCCCCGCCCCCGGGGAGCTGCACGGCGGAACAGCGATGAATGAATTCATTAAATGCACTTTCCCCCCGGGTGCACGAGTGTTATGGGTCCCGGCTGGAGATCCGCGAGCTCGGCTGAACACTTGCGGCGTCCCCCGGGGGACCTGCACGGCGGTTAGCCCTGGTCCCGCGTCCCGGGTCTACAGCGATGAATGAATTCATTCAATGCACGCCCCCCCCCCGGGTGCACGAGTGTTATGAAGCCGGGCTATCGTTCCCCGAGCTCGGCTGAACACTTGCGGCGTCCCCCGGGGGACCTGCACGGCGGTTAGCCCTGGTCCCGCGTCCCGTGTGAACAGCGATGAATGAATTCATTCAATGCACTTTCCCCCCCGGGTGCACGAGTGTTATGAAGCCGGGCTATCGTTCCCCGAGCTCGGCTGAACACTTGCGGCGTCCCCCGGGGGACCTGCACGGCGGTTAGCCCTGGTCCCGCGTCCCGTGTGAACAGCGATGAATGAATTCATTCAATGCACTTTCCCCCCCGGGTGCACGAGTGTTATGAAGCCGGGCTATCGTTCCCCGAGCTCGGCTGAACACTTGCGGCGGTTAGCCCTGGTCCCGCGTCCCGGGTCTACAGCGATGAATGAATTCATTCAATGCACGCCCCCCCCCCGGGTGCACGAGTGTTATGAAGCCGGGCTATCGTTCCCCGAGCTCGGCTGAACACTTGCGGCGTCCCCCGGGGGACCTGCACGGCGGTTAGCCCTGGTCCCGCGTCCCGTGTGAACAGCGATGAATGAATTCATTCAATGCACGCCCCCCCCCGGGTGCACGAGTGTTATGAAGCCGGGCTATCGTTCCCCGAGCTCGGCTGAACACTTGCGGCGGTTAGCCCTGGTCCCGCGTCCCGGGTCTACAGCGATGAATGAATTCATTCAATGCACGCCCCCCCCCCGGGTGCACGAGTGTTATGAAGCCGGGCTATCGTTCCCCGAGCTCGGCTGAACACTTGCGGCGTCCCCCGGGGGACCTGCACGGCGGTTAGCCCTGGTCCCGCGTCCCGTGTGAACAGCGATGAATGAATTCATTCAATGCACTTTCCCCCCCGGGTGCACGAGTGTTATGAAGCCGGGCTATCGTTCCCCGAGCTCGGCTGAACACTTGCGGCGGTTAGCCCTGGTCCCGCGTCCCGGGTCTACAGCGATGAATGAATTCATTCAATGCACGCCCCCCCCCCGGGTGCACGAGTGTTATGAAGCCGGGCTATCGTTCCCCGAGCTCGGCTGAACACTTGCGGCGTCCCCCGGGGGACCTGCACGGCGGTTAGCCCTGGTCCCGCGTCCCGTGTGAACAGCGATGAATGAATTCATTCAATGCACGCCCCCCCCCGGGTGCACGAGTGTTATGAAGCCGGGCTATCGTTCCCCGAGCTCGGCTGAACACTTGCGGCGGTTAGCCCTGGTCCCGCGTCCCGGGTCTACAGCGATGAATGAATTCATTCAATGCACGCCCCCCATCCGGGTGCACGAGTGTTATGAAGCCGGGCTATCGTTCCCCGAGCTCGGCTGAACACTTGCGGCGTCCCCCGGGGGACCTGCACGGCGGTTAGCCCTGGTCCCGCGTCCCGTGTGAACAGCGATGAATGAATTCATTCAATGCACGCCCCCCCCCGGGTGCACGAGTGTTATGGGTCCCGGCTATCGTTCCCCGAGCTCGGCTGAACACTTGCGGCGTCCCCCGGGGGACCTGCACGGCGGTTAGCCCTGGTCCCGCGTCCCGTGTGAACAGCGATGAATGAATTCATTCAATGCACTTTCCCCCCCGGGTGCACGAGTGTTATGAAGCCGGGCTATCGTTCCCCGAGCTCGGCTGAACACTTGCGGCGGTTAGCCCTGGTCCCGCGTCCCGTGTGAACAGCGATGAATGAATTCATTCAATGCACGCCCCCCCCCGGGTGCACGAGTGTTATGGGTCCCGGCTATCGTTCCCCGAGCTCGGCTGAACACTTGCGGCGTCCCCCGGGGGACCTGCACGGCGGTTAGCCCTGGTCCCGCGTCCCGTGTGAACAGCGATGAATGAATTCATTCAATGCACGCCCCCCCCCGGGTGCACGAGTGTTATGGGTCCCGGCTGGAGATCCGCGAGCTCGGGCTGAACACTTGCTCGTCCCCTGCAGTGTTTTTAGAAGAATTCCCGCAGAAATCGGATTTTTTTGAGCAATTCAAATAAGAGTAACAGCATTTGCATCCCCGGTGTCATAAATATTTTCCACCAGTAGATGGCAGCAGCCCCTAGAATTGGAGTCGGCAACCATTCAAATACTTGAAAAAGTACATTTTAATGAGTTTTTAAGCCAATTTTGGCAGGCTCTCAAAGAATCAGCGAATGTGGTAGGGGGCTGAAAATTGCTACAGAGTACCTGTAGGACATGCAGATAAGTGGTGGAAAAGCACAGGTTGCTGGGCCTTTCGGTTCCGACGCTGCCCCTGTCCTTAAATGCCACTTCTAAGTGCACTGCAGGCCCCTTGAAAAAGTACATTTGGAAGGATTTTGAAGCCATGCAAGCAGGTAGAAACACCATTCCAAGGGCTGTAGTATCAGACTAACAGCCTGTAACTGAGCCCAGGGTTTTTAGAGCGATTCCTACAAAATTCAGCTTTTTTCCCATTCAACTAAGGCGACCGCTGCTTTAAGCCTATGGGTCATTTGTAACAATTTTGGCAGGCTCTCAAAGAATCAGCGAATGTGGTAGGTGGCTGAAAATTGCTACAGAGTACCTGTAGGACATGCAGATAAGTGGTGGAAAAGCACAGGTTGCTGGGCCTTTCGGTTCCGACGCTGCCCCTGTCCTTAAATGCCACTTCTAAGTGCACTGCAGGCCCCTTGAAAAAGTACATTTGGAAGGATTTTGAAGCCATGCAAGCAGGTAGAAACACCATTCCAAGGGCTGTAGTATCAGACTAACAGCCTGTAACTGAGCCCAGGGTTTTTAGAGCGATTCCTACAAAATTCAGCTTTTTTCCGTTTCTGTTTTTTACGTTTTCTGGTGAAAACGCCTATACGTTTCAATGGGAATCACATTAAAATTAATATTTCAATAACCCCTGGAGCTACCACCTCATACGAGGTATCGTTGGATAGGTATGATTGCAAGCTACAAAACAACACCGCACTCGAGTTTTTATTCGACTGCTACACTAAATAACGACCTTAAATAGGTTTCGTTTACATTTGGCGAAAAAACGTCCCGTTCAGGTTTTTTTTTTTTTTTTTTTTTTTTAATATTTAAATAACCACAGGTGGTATCAATTGAATCAAGGTATGCCTGTAAAGGTATTACTGCGAGCTACAAAACAAGACCTTTAGCACGGAAACGAGTGTGACCCTAACCCTAACCCTAACCCTAACCCTAACCCTAACCCTAACCCTAACCCTAACCCTAACCCTAAACCCTAACCCTAACCCTAACCCTAACCCTAACCCTAACCCTAACCCTAACCCTAACCCTAACCCTAACCCTGAGTCACACTAGTTTTGATGGGCCACAGATGGAGCTGCGTGCCTGCAACGGAGAGTGGGAGAGCTGGAGAGTGGGAGAGCTGGAGAGTGGGAGAGCTTGGGAGTGGAACGGCACTTGCATCCCAGTCGGATGCTGGGCTTTGGGACGCTCCATCCTTTTCACCGGCCATGGATGCGGCCAGGGCAGGGGGATGGATGCCTGGGACACAAGCCCAGTGCGGGGAGCTGCACGGCGGTTCGCCGGTGCCCCGCGTCCCGGGTGAACAGCGATTAATGAATTAATTAAATGCACGTCCCCCCCGGGTGCACGAGTGTTCTGAGGCCGGGTTGCAGTTCCGCGAGCTCGGGCGTGGGACGGCACTTGCATCCCAGTCGGATGCTGGGCTTTGGGACGCTCCATCCTTTTCACCGGCCATGGATGCGGCCAGGGCAGGGGGATGGATGCCTGGGACACAAGCCCAGTGCGGGGAGCTGCACGGCGGTTCGCCGGTGCCCCGCGTCCCAGGTGAACAGCGATTAATGAATTAATTAAATGCACGTCCCCCCCGGGTGCACGAGTGTTCTGAGGCCGGGTTGCAGTTCCGCGAGCTCGGGCGTGGGACGGCACTTGCATCCCAGTCGGATGCTGGGCTTTGGGACGCTCCATCCTTTTCACCGGCCATGGATGCGGCCAGGGCAGGGGGATGGATGCCTGGGACACAAGCCCAGTGCGGGGACCTGCACTGCGGTTAGCCCTGGTCCCGCGTCCCGTGTGAACAGCGATGAATGAATTCATTCAATGCACTTTCCCCCCCGGGTGCACGAGTGTTATGGGTCCCGGCTGGAGATCCGCGAGCTCGGCTGAACACTTGCGGCGTCCCCCGGGGGACCTGCACGGCGGTTAGCCCTGGTCCCGCGTCCCGTGTGAACAGCGATGAATGAATTCATTCAATGCACGCCCCCCCCCCCGGGTGCACGAGTGTTATGGGTCCCGGCTGGAGATCCGCGAGCTCGGCTGAACACTTGCGGCGTCCCCCGGGGGACCTGCACGGCGGTTAGCCCTGGTCCCGCGTCCCGTGTGAACAGCGATGAATGAATTCATTCAATGCACTTTCCCCCCCGGGTGCACGAGTGTTATGAAGCCAGGCTATCGTTCCCCGAGCTCGGCTGAACACTTGCGGCGTCCCCCGGGGGACCTGCACGGCGGTTAGCCCTGGTCCCGCGTCCCGTGTGAACAGCGATGAATGAATTCATTCAATGCACTTTCCCCCCCGGGTGCACGAGTGTTATGGGTCCCGGCTGGAGATCCGCGAGCTCGGCTGAACACTTGCGGCGTCCCCCGGGGGACCTGCACGGCGGTTAGCCCTGGTCCCGCGTCCCGTGTGAACAGCGATGAATGAATTCATTCAATGCACGCCCCCCCCCCGGGTGCACGAGTGTTATGAAGCCGGGCTATCGTTCCCCGAGCTCGGCTGAACACTTGCGGCGTCCCCCGGGGGACCTGCACGGCGGTTAGCCCTGGTCCCGCGTCCCGTGTGAACAGCGATGAATGAATTCATTCAATGCACGCCCCCCCCCCCGGGTGCACGAGTGTTATGGGTCCCGGCTGGAGATCCGCGAGCTCGGCTGAACACTTGCGGCGTCCCCCGGGGGACCTGCACGGCGGTTAGCCCTGGTCCCGCGTCCCGTGTGAACAGCGATGAATGAATTCATTCAATGCACTTTCCCCCCCGGGTGCACGAGTGTTATGAAGCCGGGCTATCGTTCCCCGAGCTCGGCTGAACACTTGCGGCGTCCCCCGGGGGACCTGCACGGCGGTTAGCCCTGGTCCCGCGTCCCGTGTGAACAGCGATGAATGAATTCATTCAATGCACTTTCCCCCCCGGGTGCACGAGTGTTATGAAGCCGGGCTATCGTTCCCCGAGCTCGGCTGAACACTTGCGGCGTCCCCCGGGGGACCTGCACGGCGGTTAGCCCTGGTCCCGCGTCCCGTGTGAACAGCGATGAATGAATTCATTCAATGCACGCCCCCCCCCGGGTGCACGAGTGTTATGGGTCCCGGCTGGAGATCCGCGAGCTCGGCTGAACACCTGCGCAAGCGCCGCTGCGGAGACCCGTTAGAAGCAGCCCCGAAGGCCAGCGAAAATAGCCGAGAGTTAAGCCCCTCCCCGCCGTGGCTTCGTCAGCCACTCGCCGCTTCAAGAGGGACGGGCCTCTGGTCATGTCATGTCATAAATCACATGACCAGAGGCCCGCCCATCCTGACGTTGCGGAAGTTTGCCGAAGACACAGCGGGGAGAGGCTTAACTCTCGGCTATTTTCGGACCCGGCGAGAAGGCAGCAGGACGCTCTATTCACGGCTAACTCCCCGCGGTCCCCTCTGACCGATCGGAGCCGGTTTAGCGCTCCAGGCAGTCGGATACTTTAGCGCCTCAGCAGCGGGGGCGACGACCTCTAACATTCCCCGGGGAGCTGCCCGAGTGTAAGGCCGGGACCCCCGTCTGCTGGGGGAAAAAAATACCTGCACGTCCCCCCCCGTGTGCACGGGTGTTATGAGCTCGGGCTGAACACTTGCTCGTCCCCCCCGCCCCCGGGGAGCTGCACGGCGGAACAGCGATGAATGAATTCATTAAATGCACTTTCCCCCCGGGTGCACGAGTGTTATGGGTCCCGGCTGGAGATCCGCGAGCTCGGCTGAACACTTGCGGCGTCCCCCGGGGGACCTGCACGGCGGTTAGCCCTGGTCCCGCGTCCCGTGTGAACAGCGATGAATGAATTCATTCAATGCACGCCCCCCCCCCCGGGTGCACGAGTGTTATGAAGCCGGGCTATCGTTCCCCGAGCTCGGCTGAACACTTGCGGCGTCCCCCGGGGGACCTGCACGGCGGTTAGCCCTGGTCCCGCGTCCCGTGTGAACAGCGATGAATGAATTCATTCAATGCACTTTCCCCCCCGGGTGCACGAGTGTTATGGGTCCCGGCTGGAGATCCGCGAGCTCGGCTGAACACTTGCGGCGTCCCCCGGGGGACCTGCACGGCGGTTAGCCCTGGTCCCGCGTCCCGTGTGAACAGCGATGAATGAATTCATTCAATGCACGCCCCCCCCCCGGGTGCACGAGTGTTATGAAGCCGGGCTATCGTTCCCCGAGCTCGGCTGAACACTTGCGGCGTCCCCCGGGGGACCTGCACGGCGGTTAGCCCTGGTCCCGCGTCCCGTGTGAACAGCGATGAATGAATTCATTCAATGCACGCCCCCCCCCCCGGGTGCACGAGTGTTATGGGTCCCGGCTGGAGATCCGCGAGCTCGGCTGAACACTTGCGGCGTCCCCCGGGGGACCTGCACGGCGGTTAGCCCTGGTCCCGCGTCCCGTGTGAACAGCGATGAATGAATTCATTCAATGCACTTTCCCCCCCGGGTGCACGAGTGTTATGAAGCCGGGCTATCGTTCCCCGAGCTCGGCTGAACACTTGCGGCGTCCCCCGGGGGACCTGCACGGCGGTTAGCCCTGGTCCCGCGTCCCGTGTGAACAGCGATGAATGAATTCATTCAATGCACGCCCCCCCCCCCGGGTGCACGAGTGTTATGGGTCCCGGCTGGAGATCCGCGAGCTCGGCTGAACACTTGCGGCGTCCCCCGGGGGACCTGCACGGCGGTTAGCCCTGGTCCCGCGTCCCGTGTGAACAGCGATGAATGAATTCATTCAATGCACGCCCCCCCCCCCGGGTGCACGAGTGTTATGAAGCCGGGCTATCGTTCCCCGAGCTCGGCTGAACACTTGCGGCGTCCCCCGGGGGACCTGCACGGCGGTTAGCCCTGGTCCCCGCGTCCCGTGTGAACAGCGATGAATGAATTCATTCAATGCACGCCCCCCCCCCCGGGTGCACGAGTGTTATGGGTCCCGGCTGGAGATCCGCGAGCTCGGCTGAACACTTGCGGCGTCCCCCGGGGGACCTGCACGGCGGTTAGCCCTGGTCCCGCGTCCCGTGTGAACAGCGATGAATGAATTCATTCAATGCACTTTCCCCCCCGGGTGCACGAGTGTTATGAAGCCGGGCTATCGTTCCCCGAGCTCGGCTGAACACTTGCGGCGTCCCCCGGGGGACCTGCACGGCGGTTAGCCCTGGTCCCGCGTCCCGTGTGAACAGCGATGAATGAATTCATTCAATGCACGCCCCCCCCCCCGGGTGCACGAGTGTTATGGGTCCCGGCTGGAGATCCGCGAGCTCGGGCTGAACACTTGCTCGTCCCCTGCAGTGTTTTTAGAAGAATTCCCGCAGAAATCGGATTTTTTTGAGCAATTCAAATAAGAGTAACAGCATTTGCATCCCCGGTGTCATAAATATTTTCCACCAGTAGATGGCAGCAGCCCCTAGAATTGGAGTCGGCAACCATTCAAATACTTGAAAAAGTACATTTTAATGAGTTTTTAAGCCAATTTTGGCAGGCTCTCAAAGAATCAGCGAATGTGGTAGGGGGCTGAAAATTGCTACAGAGTACCTGTAGGACATGCAGATAAGTGGTGGAAAAGCACAGGTTGCTGGGCCTTTCGGTTCCGACGCTGCCCCTGTCCTTAAATGCCACTTCTAAGTGCACTGCAGGCCCCTTGAAAAAGTACATTTGGAAGGATTTTGAAGCCATGCAAGCAGGTAGAAACACCATTCCAAGGGCTGTAGTATCAGACTAACAGCCTGTAACTGAGCCCAGGGTTTTTAGAGCGATTCCTACAAAATTCAGCTTTTTTCCCATTCAACTAAGGCGACCGCTGCTTTAAGCCTATGGGTCATTTGTAACAATTTTGGCAGGCTCTCAAAGAATCAGCGAATGTGGTAGGTGGCTGAAAATTGCTACAGAGTACCTGTAGGACATGCAGATAAGTGGTGGAAAAGCACAGGTTGCTGGGCCTTTCGGTTCCGACGCTGCCCCTGTCCTTAAATGCCACTTCTAAGTGCACTGCAGGCCCCTTGAAAAAGTACATTTGGAAGGATTTTGAAGCCATGCAAGCAGGTAGAAACACCATTCCAAGGGCTGTAGTATCAGACTAACAGCCTGTAACTGAGCCCAGGGTTTTTAGAGCGATTCCTACAAAATTCAGCTTTTTTCCGTTTCTGTTTTTTACGTTTTCTGGTGAAAACGCCTATACGTTTCAATGGGAATCACATTAAAATTAATATTTCAATAACCCCTGGAGCTACCACCTCATACGAGGTATCGTTGGATAGGTATGATTGCAAGCTACAAAACAACACCGCACTCGAGTTTTTATTCGACTGCTACACTAAATAACGACCTTAAATAGGTTTCGTTTACATTTGGCGAAAAAAACGTCCCGTTCAGGTTTTTTTTTTTTTTTTTTTTTTTTAATATTTAAATAACCACAGGTGGTATCAAATTGAATCAAGGTATGCCTGTAAAGGTATTACTGCGAGCTACAAAACAAGACCTTTAGCACGGAAACGAGTGTGACCCTAACCCTAACCCTGAGTCACACTAGTTTTGATGGGCCACAGATGGAGCTGCGTGCCTGCAACGGAGAGTGGGAGAGCTGGAGAGTGGGAGAGCTGGAGAGTGGGAGAGCTTGGGAGTGGAACGGCACTTGCATCCCAGTCGGATGCTGGGCTTTGGGACGCTCCATCCTTTTCACCGGCCATGGATGCGGCCAGGGCAGGGGGATGGATGCCTGGGACACAAGCCCAGTGCGGGGAGCTGCACGGCGGTTCGCCGGTGCCCCGCGTCCCGGGTGAACAGCGATTAATGAATTAATTAAATGCACGTCCCCCCCGGGTGCACGAGTGTTCTGAGGCCGGGTTGCAGTTCCGCGAGCTCGGGCGTGGGACGGCACTTGCATCCCAGTCGGATGCTGGGCTTTGGGACGCTCCATCCTTTTCACCGGCCATGGATGCGGCCAGGGCAGGGGGATGGATGCCTGGGACACAAGCCCAGTGCGGGGAGCTGCACGGCGGTTCGCCGGTGCCCCGCGTCCCAGGTGAACAGCGATTAATGAATTAATTAAATGCACGTCCCCCCCGGGTGCACGAGTGTTCTGAGGCCGGGTTGCAGTTCCGCGAGCTCGGGCGTGGGACGGCACTTGCATCCCAGTCGGATGCTGGGCTTTGGGACGCTCCATCCTTTTCACCGGCCATGGATGCGGCCAGGGCAGGGGGATGGATGCCTGGGACACAAGCCCAGTGCGGGGACCTGCACCTGCGGTTAGCCCTGGTCCCGCGTCCCGTGTGAACAGCGATGAATGAATTCATTCAATGCACTTTCCCCCCCGGGTGCACGAGTGTTATGGGTCCCGGCTGGAGATCCGCGAGCTCGGCTGAACACTTGCGGCGTCCCCCGGGGGACCTGCACGGCGGTTAGCCCTGGTCCCGCGTCCCGTGTGAACAGCGATGAATGAATTCATTCAATGCACGCCCCCCCCCCCGGGTGCACGAGTGTTATGGGTCCCGGCTGGAGATCCGCGAGCTCGGCTGAACACTTGCGGCGTCCCCCGGGGGACCTGCACGGCGGTTAGCCCTGGTCCCGCGTCCCGTGTGAACAGCGATGAATGAATTCATTCAATGCACTTTCCCCCCCGGGTGCACGAGTGTTATGAAGCCGGGCTATCGTTCCCCGAGCTCGGCTGAACACTTGCGGCGTCCCCCGGGGGACCTGCACGGCGGTTAGCCCTGGTCCCGCGTCCCGTGTGAACAGCGATGAATGAATTCATTCAATGCACTTTCCCCCCGGGTGCACGAGTGTTATGGGTCCCGGCTGGAGATCCGCGAGCTCGGCTGAACACTTGCGGCGTCCCCCGGGGGACCTGCACGGCGGTTAGCCCTGGTCCCGCGTCCCGTGTGAACAGCGATGAATGAATTCATTCAATGCACGCCCCCCCCCCGGGTGCACGAGTGTTATGAAGCCGGGCTATCGTTCCCCGAGCTCGGCTGAACACTTGCGGCGTCCCCCGGGGGACCTGCACGGCGGTTAGCCCTGGTCCCGCGTCCCGTGTGAACAGCGATGAATGAATTCATTCAATGCACGCCCCCCCCCCCGGGTGCACGAGTGTTATGGGTCCCGGCTGGAGATCCGCGAGCTCGGCTGAACACTTGCGGCGTCCCCCGGGGGACCTGCACGGCGGTTAGCCCTGGTCCCCGCGTCCCGTGTGAACAGCGATGAATGAATTCATTCAATGCACTTTCCCCCCCGGGTGCACGAGTGTTATGAAGCCGGGCTATCGTTCCCCGAGCTCGGCTGAACACTTGCGGCGTCCCCCGGGGGACCTGCACGGCGGTTAGCCCTGGTCCCGCGTCCCGTGTGAACAGCGATGAATGAATTCATTCAATGCACGCCCCCCCCCCCGGGTGCACGAGTGTTATGGGTCCCGGCTGGAGATCCGCGAGCTCGGCTGAACACTTGCGGCGTCCCCCGGGGGACCTGCACGGCGGTTAGCCCTGGTCCCGCGTCCCGTGTGAACAGCGATGAATGAATTCATTCAATGCACGCCCCCCCCCCCCGGGTGCACGAGTGTTATGAAGCCGGGCTATCGTTCCCCGAGCTCGGCTGAACACTTGCGGCGTCCCCCGGGGGACCTGCACGGCGGTTAGCCCTGGTCCCGCGTCCCGTGTGAACAGCGATGAATGAATTCATTCAATGCACGCCCCCCCCCCCCGGGTGCACGAGTGTTATGGGTCCCGGCTGGAGATCCGCGAGCTCGGCTGAACACTTGCGGCGTCCCCCGGGGACCTGCACGGCGGTTAGCCCTGGTCCCGCGTCCCGTGTGAACAGCGATGAATGAATTCATTCAATGCACTTTCCCCCCCGGGTGCACGAGTGTTATGAAGCCGGGCTATCGTTCCCCGAGCTCGGCTGAACACTTGCGGCGTCCCCCGGGGGACCTGCACGGCGGTTAGCCCTGGTCCCGCGTCCCGTGTGAACAGCGATGAATGAATTCATTCAATGCACGCCCCCCCCCCCGGGTGCACGAGTGTTATGGGTCCCGGCTGGAGATCCGCGAGCTCGGGCTGAACACTTGCTCGTCCCCTGCAGTGTTTTTAGAAGAATTCCCGCAGAAATCGGATTTTTTTGAGCAATTCAAATAAGAGTAACAGCATTTGCATCCCCGGTGTCATAATATTTTCCACCAGTAGATGGCAGCAGCCCCTAGAATTGGAGTCGGCAACCATTCAAATACTTGAAAAAGTACATTTTAATGAGTTTTTAAGCCAATTTTGGCAGGCTCTCAAAGAATCAGCGAATGTGGTAGGGGGCTGAAAATTGCTACAGAGTACCTGTAGGACATGCAGATAAGTGGTGGAAAAGCACAGGTTGCTGGGCCTTTCGGTTCCGACGCTGCCCCTGTCCTTAAATGCCACTTCTAAGTGCACTGCAGGCCCCTTGAAAAAGTACATTTGGAAGGATTTTGAAGCCATGCAAGCAGGTAGAAACACCATTCCAAGGGCTGTAGTATCAGACTAACAGCCTGTACTGAGCCCAGGGTTTTTAGAGCGATTCCTACAAAATTCAGCTTTTTTCCCATTCAACTAAGGCGACCGCTGCTTTAAGCCTATGGGTCATTTGTAACAATTTTGGCAGGCTCTCAAAGAATCAGCGAATGTGGTAGGTGGCTGAAAATTGCTACAGAGTACCTGTAGGACATGCAGATAAGTGGTGGAAAAGCACAGGTTGCTGGGCCTTTCGGTTCCGACGCTGCCCCTGTCCTTAAATGCCACTTCTAAGTGCACTGCAGGCCCCTTGAAAAAGTACATTTGGAAGGATTTTGAAGCCATGCAAGCAGGTAGAAACACCATTCCAAGGGCTGTAGTATCAGACTAACAGCCTGTAACTGAGCCCAGGGTTTTTAGAGCGATTCCTACAAAATTCAGCTTTTTTTCCGTTTCTGTTTTTTACGTTTTCTGGTGAAAACGCCTATACGTTTCAATGGGAATCACATTAAAATTAATATTTCAATAACCCCTGGAGCTACCACCTCATACGAGGTATCGTTGGATAGGTATGATTGCAAGCTACAAAACAACACCGCACTCGAGTTTTTATTCGACTGCTACACTAAATAACGACCTTAAATAGGTTTCGTTTACATTTGGCGAAAAAAACGTCCCGTTCAGGTTTTTTTTTTTTTTTTTTTTTTTTTAATATTTAAATAACCACAGGTGGTATCAATTGAATCAAGGTATGCCTGTAAAGGTATTACTGCGAGCTACAAAACAAGACCTTTAGCACGGAAACGAGTGTGACCCTAACCCTAACCCTAACCCTAACC
Organism: Acipenser ruthenus; assembly: GCF_902713425.1. Taxonomy (NCBI): domain Eukaryota; kingdom Metazoa; phylum Chordata; class Actinopteri; order Acipenseriformes; family Acipenseridae; genus Acipenser; species Acipenser ruthenus. Next base: position 14,901 of record NW_026708469.1, on the reverse strand, counting down.
CTAACCCTAACCCTAACCCTAACCCTAACCCTAACCCTAACCCTAACCCTGAGTCACACTAGTTTTGATGGGCCACAGATGGAGCTGCGTGCCTGCAACGGAGAGTGGGAGAGCTGGAGAGTGGGAGAGCTGGAGAGTGGGAGAGCTTGGGAGTGGAACGGCACTTGCATCCCAGTCGGATGCTGGGCTTTGGGACGCTCCATCCTTTTCACCGGCCATGGATGCGGCCAGGGCAGGGGGATGGATGCCTGGGACACAAGCCCAGTGCGGGGAGCTGCACGGCGGTTCGCCGGTGCCCCGCGTCCGGGTGAACAGCGATTAATGAATTAATTAAATGCACGTCCCCCCCGGGTGCACGAGTGTTCTGAGGCCGGGTTGCAGTTCCGCGAGCTCGGGCGTGGGACGGCACTTGCATCCCAGTCGGATGCTGGGCTTTGGGACGCTCCATCCTTTTCACCGGCCATGGATGCGGCCAGGGCAGGGGGATGGATGCCTGGGACACAAGCCCAGTGCGGGGAGCTGCACGGCGGTTCGCCGGTGCCCCGCGTCCCAGGTGAACAGCGATTAATGAATTAATTAAATGCACGTCCCCCCCGGGTGCACGAGTGTTCTGAGGCCGGGTTGCAGTTCCGCGAGCTCGGGCGTGGGACGGCACTTGCATCCCAGTCGGATGCTGGGCTTTGGGACGCTCCATCCTTTTCACCGGCCATGGATGCGGCCAGGGCAGGGGGATGGATGCCTGGGACACAAGCCCAGTGCGGGGACCTGCACTGCGGTTAGCCCTGGTCCCGCGTCCCGTGTGAACAGCGATGAATGAATTCATTCAATGCACTTTCCCCCCCGGGTGCACGAGTGTTATGGGTCCCGGCTGGAGATCCGCGAGCTCGGCTGAACACTTGCGGCGTCCCCCGGGGGACCTGCACGGCGGTTAGCCCTGGTCCCGCGTCCCGTGTGAACAGCGATGAATGAATTCATTCAATGCACGCCCCCCCCCCCGGGTGCACGAGTGTTATGGGTCCCGGCTGGAGATCCGCGAGCTCGGCTGAACACTTGCGGCGTCCCCCGGGGGACCTGCACGGCGGTTAGCCCTGGTCCCGCGTCCCGTGTGAACAGCGATGAATGAATTCATTCAATGCACTTTCCCCCCCGGGTGCACGAGTGTTATGAAGCCGGGCTATCGTTCCCCGAGCTCGGCTGAACACTTGCGGCGTCCCCCGGGGGACCTGCACGGCGGTTAGCCCTGGTCCCGCGTCCCGTGTGAACAGCGATGAATGAATTCATTCAATGCACTTTCCCCCCCGGGTGCACGAGTGTTATGGGTCCCGGCTGGAGATCCGCGAGCTCGGCTGAACACTTGCGGCGTCCCCCGGGGGACCTGCACGGCGGTTAGCCCTGGTCCCGCGTCCCGTGTGAACAGCGATGAATGAATTCATTCAATGCACGCCCCCCCCCCGGGTGCACGAGTGTTATGAAGCCGGGCTATCGTTCCCCGAGCTCGGCTGAACACTTGCGGCGTCCCCCGGGGGACCTGCACGGCGGTTAGCCCTGGTCCCGCGTCCCGTGTGAACAGCGATGAATGAATTCATTCAATGCACGCCCCCCCCCCCCGGGTGCACGAGTGTTATGGGTCCCGGCTGGAGATCCGCGAGCTCGGCTGAACACTTGCGGCGTCCCCCGGGGGACCTGCACGGCGGTTAGCCCTGGTCCCGCGTCCCGTGTGAACAGCGATGAATGAATTCATTCAATGCACTTTCCCCCCCGGGTGCACGAGTGTTATGAAGCCGGGCTATCGTTCCCCGAGCTCGGCTGAACACTTGCGGCGTCCCCCGGGGGACCTGCACGGCGGTTAGCCCTGGTCCCGCGTCCCGTGTGAACAGCGATGAATGAATTCATTCAATGCACTTTCCCCCCCGGGTGCACGAGTGTTATGAAGCCGGGCTATCGTTCCCCGAGCTCGGCTGAACACTTGCGGCGTCCCCCGGGGGACCTGCACGGCGGTTAGCCCTGGTCCCGCGTCCCGTGTGAACAGCGATGAATGAATTCATTCAATGCACGCCCCCCCCCGGGTGCACGAGTGTTATGGGTCCCGGCTGGAGATCCGCGAGCTCGGCTGAACACCTGCGCAAGCGCCGCTGCGGAGACCCGTTAGAAGCAGCCCCGAAGGCCAGCGAAAATAGCCGAGAGTTAAGCCCCTCCCCGCCGTGGCTTCGTCAGCCACTCGCCGCTTCAAGAGGGACGGGCCTCTGGTCATGTCATGTCATAAATCACATGACCAGAGGCCCGCCCATCCTGACGTTGCGGAAGTTTGCCGAAGACACAGCGGGGAGAGGCTTAACTCTCGGCTATTTTCGGACCCGGCGAGAAGGCAGCAGGACGCTCTATTCACGGCTAACTCCCCGCGGTCCCCTCTGACCGATCGGAGCCGGTTTAGCGCTCCAGGCAGTCGGATACTTTAGCGCCTCAGCAGCGGGGGCGACGACCTCTAACATTCCCCGGGGAGCTGCCCGAGTGTAAGGCCGGGACCCCCGTCTGCTGGGGAAAAAAATACCTGCACGTCCCCCCCCGTGTGCACGGGTGTTATGAGCTCGGGCTGAACACTTGCTCGTCCCCCCCGCCCCCGGGGAGCTGCACGGCGGAACAGCGATGAATGAATTCATTAAATGCACTTTCCCCCCGGGTGCACGAGTGTTATGGGTCCCGGCTGGAGATCCGCGAGCTCGGCTGAACACTTGCGGCGTCCCCCGGGGGACCTGCACGGCGGTTAGCCCTGGTCCCGCGTCCCGTGTGAACAGCGATGAATGAATTCATTCAATGCACGCCCCCCCCCCCGGGTGCACGAGTGTTATGAAGCCGGGCTATCGTTCCCGAGCTCGGCTGAACACTTGCGGCGTCCCCCGGGGGACCTGCACGGCGGTTAGCCCTGGTCCCGCGTCCCGTGTGAACAGCGATGAATGAATTCATTCAATGCACTTTCCCCCCCCGGGTGCACGAGTGTTATGGGTCCCGGCTGGAGATCCGCGAGCTCGGCTGAACACTTGCGGCGTCCCCCGGGGGACCTGCACGGCGGTTAGCCCTGGTCCCCGCGTCCCGTGTGAACAGCGATGAATGAATTCATTCAATGCACGCCCCCCCCCCGGGTGCACGAGTGTTATGAAGCCGGGCTATCGTTCCCCGAGCTCGGCTGAAACACTTGCGGCGTCCCCCGGGGGACCTGCACGGCGGTTAGCCCTGGTCCCGCGTCCCGTGTGAACAGCGATGAATGAATTCATTCAATGCACGCCCCCCCCCCCGGGTGCACGAGTGTTATGGGTCCCGGCTGGAGATCCGCGAGCTCGGCTGAACACTTGCGGCGTCCCCCGGGGGACCTGCACGGCGGTTAGCCCTGGTCCCGCGTCCCGTGTGAACAGCGATGAATGAATTCATTCAATGCACTTTCCCCCCCGGGTGCACGAGTGTTATGAAGCCGGGCTATCGTTCCCCGAGCTCGGCTGAACACTTGCGGCGTCCCCCGGGGGACCTGCACGGCGGTTAGCCCTGGTCCCGCGTCCCGTGTGAACAGCGATGAATGAATTCATTCAATGCACGCCCCCCCCCCCGGGTGCACGAGTGTTATGGGTCCCGGCTGGAGATCCGCGAGCTCGGCTGAACACTTGCGGCGTCCCCCGGGGGACCTGCACGGCGGTTAGCCCTGGTCCCGCGTCCCGTGTGAACAGCGATGAATGAATTCATTCAATGCACGCCCCCCCCCCCCGGGTGCACGAGTGTTATGAAGCCGGGCTATCGTTCCCCGAGCTCGGCTGAACACTTGCGGCGTCCCCCGGGGGACCTGCACGGCGGTTAGCCCTGGTCCCGCGTCCCGTGTGAACAGCGATGAATGAATTCATTCAATGCACGCCCCCCCCCCCGGGTGCACGAGTGTTATGGGTCCCGGCTGGAGATCCGCGAGCTCGGCTGAACACTTGCGGCGTCCCCCGGGGGACCTGCACGGCGGTTAGCCCTGGTCCCGCGTCCGTGTGAACAGCGATGAATGAATTCATTCAATGCACTTTCCCCCCCGGGTGCACGAGTGTTATGAAGCCGGGCTATCGTTCCCCGAGCTCGGCTGAACACTTGCGGCGTCCCCCGGGGGACCTGCACGGCGGTTAGCCCTGGTCCCGCGTCCCGTGTGAACAGCGATGAATGAATTCATTCAATGCACGCCCCCCCCCCCGGGTGCACGAGTGTTATGGGTCCCGGCTGGAGATCCGCGAGCTCGGGCTGAACACTTGCTCGTCCCCTGCAGTGTTTTTAGAAGAATTCCCGCAGAAATCGGATTTTTTTGAGCAATTCAAATAAGAGTAACAGCATTTGCATCCCCGGTGTCATAAATATTTTCCACCAGTAGATGGCAGCAGCCCCTAGAATTGGAGTCGGCAACCATTCAAATACTTGAAAAAGTACATTTTAATGAGTTTTTAAGCCAATTTTGGCAGGCTCTCAAAGAATCAGCGAATGTGGTAGGGGGCTGAAAATTGCTACAGAGTACCTGTAGGACATGCAGATAAGTGGTGGAAAAGCACAGGTTGCTGGGCCTTTCGGTTCCGACGCTGCCCCTGTCCTTAAATGCCACTTCTAAGTGCACTGCAGGCCCCTTGAAAAAGTACATTTGGAAGGATTTTGAAGCCATGCAAGCAGGTAGAAACACCATTCCAAGGGCTGTAGTATCAGACTAACAGCCTGTAACTGAGCCCAGGGTTTTTAGAGCGATTCCTACAAAATTCAGCTTTTTTTCCCATTCAACTAAGGCGACCGCTGCTTTAAGCCTATGGGTCATTTGTAACAATTTTGGCAGGCTCTCAAAGAATCAGCGAATGTGGTAGGTGGCTGAAAATTGCTACAGAGTACCTGTAGGACATGCAGATAAGTGGTGGAAAAGCACAGGTTGCTGGCCTTTCGGTTCCGACGCTGCCCCTGTCCTTAAATGCCACTTCTAAGTGCACTGCAGGCCCCTTGAAAAAGTACATTTGGAAGGATTTTGAAGCCATGCAAGCAGGTAGAAACACCATTCCAAGGGCTGTAGTATCAGACTAACAGCCTGTAACTGAGCCCAGGGTTTTTAGAGCGATTCCTACAAAATTCAGCTTTTTTCCGTTTCTGTTTTTTACGTTTTCTGGTGAAAACGCCTATACGTTTCAATGGGAATCACATTAAAATTAATATTTCAATAACCCCTGGAGCTACCACCTCATACGAGGTATCGTTGGATAGGTATGATTGCAAGCTACAAAACAACACCGCACTCGAGTTTTTATTCGACTGCTACACTAAATAACGACCTTAAATAGGTTTCGTTTACATTTGGCGAAAAAAACGTCCCGTTCAGGTTTTTTTTTTTTTTTTTTTTTTTTAATATTTAAATAACCACAGGTGGTATCAATTGAATCAAGGTATGCCTGTAAAGGTATTACTGCGAGCTACAAAACAAGACCTTTAGCACGGAAACGAGTGTGACCCTAACCCTAACCCTGAGTCACACTAGTTTTGATGGGCCACAGATGGAGCTGCGTGCCTGCAACGGAGAGTGGGAGAGCTGGAGAGTGGGAGAGCTGGAGAGTGGGAGAGCTTGGGAGTGGAACGGCACTTGCATCCCAGTCGGATGCTGGGCTTTGGGACGCTCCATCCTTTTCACCGGCCATGGATGCGGCCAGGGCAGGGGGATGGATGCCTGGGACACAAGCCCAGTGCGGGGAGCTGCACGGCGGTTCGCCGGTGCCCCGCGTCCCGGGTGAACAGCGATTAATGAATTAATTAAATGCACGTCCCCCCCGGGTGCACGAGTGTTCTGAGGCCGGGTTGCAGTTCCGCGAGCTCGGGCGTGGGACGGCACTTGCATCCCAGTCGGATGCTGGGCTTTGGGACGCTCCATCCTTTTCACCGGCCATGGATGCGGCCAGGGCAGGGGATGGATGCCTGGGACACAAGCCCAGTGCGGGGAGCTGCACGGCGGTTCGCCGGTGCCCCGCGTCCCAGGTGAACAGCGATTAATGAATTAATTAAATGCACGTCCCCCCCCGGGTGCACGAGTGTTCTGAGGCCGGGTTGCAGTTCCGCGAGCTCGGGCGTGGGACGGCACTTGCATCCCAGTCGGATGCTGGGCTTTGGGACGCTCCATCCTTTTCACCGGCCATGGATGCGGCCAGGGCAGGGGGATGGATGCCTGGGACACAAGCCCAGTGCGGGGACCTGCACTGCGGTTAGCCCTGGTCCCGCGTCCCGTGTGAACAGCGATGAATGAATTCATTCAATGCACTTTCCCCCCCGGGTGCACGAGTGTTATGGGTCCCGGCTGGAGATCCGCGAGCTCGGCTGAACACTTGCGGCGTCCCCCGGGGGACCTGCACGGCGGTTAGCCCTGGTCCCGCGTCCCGTGTGAACAGCGATGAATGAATTCATTCAATGCACGCCCCCCCCCCCGGGTGCACGAGTGTTATGGGTCCCGGCTGGAGATCCGCGAGCTCGGCTGAACACTTGCGGCGTCCCCCGGGGGACCTGCACGGCGGTTAGCCCTGGTCCCGCGTCCCGTGTGAACAGCGATGAATGAATTCATTCAATGCACTTTCCCCCCCGGGTGCACGAGTGTTATGAAGCCGGGCTATCGTTCCCCGAGCTCGGCTGAACACTTGCGGCGTCCCCCGGGGGACCTGCACGGCGGTTAGCCCTGGTCCCGCGTCCCGTGTGAACAGCGATGAATGAATTCATTCAATGCACTTTCCCCCCCGGGTGCACGAGTGTTATGGGTCCCGGCTGGAGATCCGCGAGCTCGGCTGAACACTTGCGGCGTCCCCCGGGGGACCTGCACGGCGGTTAGCCCTGGTCCCGCGTCCCGTGTGAACAGCGATGAATGAATTCATTCAATGCACGCCCCCCCCCCCGGGTGCACGAGTGTTATGAAGCCGGGCTATCGTTCCCCGAGCTCGGCTGAACACTTGCGGCGTCCCCCGGGGGACCTGCACGGCGGTTAGCCCTGGTCCCGCGTCCCGTGTGAACAGCGATGAATGAATTCATTCAATGCACGCCCCCCCCCCCGGGTGCACGAGTGTTATGGGTCCCGGCTGGAGATCCGCGAGCTCGGCTGAACACTTGCGGCGTCCCCCGGGGGACCTGCACGGCGGTTAGCCCTGGTCCCGCGTCCCGTGTGAACAGCGATGAATGAATTCATTCAATGCACTTTCCCCCCCGGGTGCACGAGTGTTATGAAGCCGGGCTATCGTTCCCCGAGCTCGGCTGAACACTTGCGGCGTCCCCGGGGGACCTGCACGGCGGTTAGCCCTGGTCCCGCGTCCCGTGTGAACAGCGATGAATGAATTCATTCAATGCACGCCCCCCCCCCCCGGGTGCACGAGTGTTATGGGTCCCGGCTGGAGATCCGCGAGCTCGGCTGAACACTTGCGGCGTCCCCCGGGGGACCTGCACGGCGGTTAGCCCTGGTCCCGCGTCCCGTGTGAACAGCGATGAATGAATTCATTCAATGCACGCCCCCCCCCCCGGGTGCACGAGTGTTATGAAGCCGGGCTATCGTTCCCCGAGCTCGGCTGAACACTTGCGGCGTCCCCCGGGGGACCTGCACGGCGGTTAGCCCTGGTCCCGCGTCCCGTGTGAACAGCGATGAATGAATTCATTCAATGCACGCCCCCCCCCCCGGGTGCACGAGTGTTATGGGTCCCGGCTGGAGATCCGCGAGCTCGGCTGAACACTTGCGGCGTCCCCCGGGGGACCTGCACGGCGGTTAGCCCTGGTCCCGCGTCCCGTGTGAACAGCGATGAATGAATTCATTCAATGCACTTTCCCCCCCGGGTGCACGAGTGTTATGAAGCCGGGCTATCGTTCCCCGAGCTCGGCTGAACACTTGCGGCGTCCCCCGGGGGACCTGCACGGCGGTTAGCCCTGGTCCCGCGTCCCGTGTGAACAGCGATGAATGAATTCATTCAATGCACGCCCCCCCCCCCCGGGTGCACGAGTGTTATGGGTCCCGGCTGGAGATCCGCGAGCTCGGGCTGAACACTTGCTCGTCCCCTGCAGTGTTTTTAGAAGAATTCCCGCAGAAATCGGATTTTTTTTGAGCAATTCAAATAAGAGTAACAGCATTTGCATCCCCGGTGTCATAAATATTTTCCACCAGTAGATGGCAGCAGCCCCTAGAATTGGAGTCGGCAACCATTCAAATACTTGAAAAAGTACATTTTAATGAGTTTTTAAAGCCAATTTTGGCAGGCTCTCAAAGAATCAGCGAATGTGGTAGGGGGCTGAAAATTGCTACAGAGTACCTGTAGGACATGCAGATAAGTGGTGGAAAAGCACAGGTTGCTGGGCCTTTCGGTTCCGACGCTGCCCCTGTCCTTAAATGCCACTTCTAAGTGCACTGCAGGCCCCTTGAAAAAGTACATTTGGAAGGATTTTGAAGCCATGCAAGCAGGTAGAAACACCATTCCAAGGGCTGTAGTATCAGACTAACAGCCTGTAACTGAGCCCAGGGTTTTTAGAGCGATTCCTACAAAATTCAGCTTTTTTCCCATTCAACTAAGGCGACCGCTGCTTTAAGCCTATGGGTCATTTGTAACAATTTTGGCAGGCTCTCAAAGAATCAGCGAATGTGGTAGGTGGCTGAAAATTGCTACAGAGTACCTGTAGGACATGCAGATAAGTGGTGGAAAAGCACAGGTTGCTGGGCCTTTCGGTTCCGACGCTGCCCCTGTCCTTAAATGCCACTTCTAAGTGCACTGCAGGCCCCTTGAAAAAGTACATTTGGAAGGATTTTGAAGCCATGCAAGCAGGTAGAAACACCATTCCAAGGGCTGTAGTATCAGACTAACAGCCTGTAACTGAGCCCAGGGTTTTTAGAGCGATTCCTACAAAATTCAGCTTTTTTCCGTTTCTGTTTTTTACGTTTTCTGGTGAAAACGCCTATACGTTTCAATGGGAATCACATTAAAATTAATATTTCAATAACCCCTGAGCTACCACCTCATACGAGGTATCGTTGGATAGGTATGATTGCAAGCTACAAAACAACACCGCACTCGAGTTTTTATTCGACTGCTACACTAAATAACGACCTTAAATAGGTTTCGTTTACATTTGGCGAAAAAACGTCCCGTTCAGGTTTTTTTTTTTTTTTTTTTTTTTTAATATTTAAATAACCACAGGTGGTATCAATTGAATCAAGGTATGCCTGTAAAGGTATTACTGCGAGCTACAAAACAAGACCTTTAGCACGGAACGAGTGTGACCCTAACCCTAACCCTGAGTCACACTAGTTTTGATGGGCCACAGATGGAGCTGCGTGCCTGCAACGGAGAGTGGGAGAGCTGGAGAGTGGGAGAGCTGGAGAGTGGGAGAGCTTGGGAGTGGAACGGCACTTGCATCCCAGTCGGATGCTGGGCTTTGGGACGCTCCATCCTTTTCACCGGCCATGGATGCGGCCAGGGCAGGGGGATGGATGCCTGGGACACAAGCCCAGTGCGGGGAGCTGCACGGCGGTTCGCCGGTGCCCCGCGTCCCGGGTGAACAGCGATTAATGAATTAATTAAATGCACGTCCCCCCCGGGTGCACGAGTGTTCTGAGGCCGGGTTGCAGTTCCGCGAGCTCGGGCGTGGGACGGCACTTGCATCCCAGTCGGATGCTGGGCTTTGGGACGCTCCATCCTTTTCACCGGCCATGGATGCGGCCAGGGCAGGGGGATGGATGCCTGGGACACAAGCCCAGTGCGGGGAGCTGCACGGCGGTTCGCCGGTGCCCCGCGTCCCAGGTGAACAGCGATTAATGAATTAATTAAATGCACGTCCCCCCCGGGTGCACGAGTGTTCTGAGGCCGGGTTGCAGTTCCGCGAGCTCGGGCGTGGGACGGCACTTGCATCCCAGTCGGATGCTGGGCTTTGGGACGCTCCATCCTTTTCACCGGCCATGGATGCGGCCAGGGCAGGGGGATGGATGCCTGGGACACAAGCCCAGTGCGGGACCTGCACTGCGGTTAGCCCTGGTCCCGCGTCCCGTGTGAACAGCGATGAATGAATTCATTCAATGCACTTTCCCCCCCGGGTGCACGAGTGTTATGGGTCCCGGCTGGAGATCCGCGAGCTCGGCTGAACACTTGCGGCGTCCCCCGGGGGACCTGCACGGCGGTTAGCCCTGGTCCCCGCGTCCCGTGTGAACAGCGATGAATGAATTCATTCAATGCACGCCCCCCCCCCCCGGGTGCACGAGTGTTATGGGTCCCGGCTGGAGATCCGCGAGCTCGGCTGAACACTTGCGGCGTCCCCCGGGGGACCTGCACGGCGGTTAGCCCTGGTCCCGCGTCCCGTGTGAACAGCGATGAATGAATTCATTCAATGCACTTTCCCCCCCGGGTGCACGAGTGTTATGGGTCCCGGCTGGAGATCCGCGAGCTCGGCTGAACACTTGCGGCGTCCCCCGGGGGACCTGCACGGCGGTTAGCCCTGGTCCCGCGTCCCGTGTGAACAGCGATGAATGAATTCATTCAATGCACGCCCCCCCCCCCGGGTGCACGAGTGTTATGGGTCCCGGCTGGAGATCCGCGAGCTCGGCTGAACACTTGCGGCGTCCCCCGGGGGACCTGCACGGCGGTTAGCCCTGGTCCCGCGTCCCGTGTGAACAGCGATGAATGAATTCATTCAATGCACTTTCCCCCCCGGGTGCACGAGTGTTATGAAGCCGGGCTATCGTTCCCCGAGCTCGGCTGAACACTTGCGGCGTCCCCCGGGGGACCTGCACGGCGGTTAGCCCTGGTCCCGCGTCCCGTGTGAACAGCGATGAATGAATTCATTCAATGCACTTTCCCCCCCGGGTGCACGAGTGTTATGGGTCCCGGCTGGAGATCCGCGAGCTCGGCTGAACACTTGCGGCGTCCCCCGGGGGACCTGCACGGCGGTTAGCCCTGGTCCCGCGTCCCGTGTGAACAGCGATGAATGAATTCATTCAATGCACGCCCCCCCCCCGGGTGCACGAGTGTTATGAAGCCGGGCTATCGTTCCCCGAGCTCGGCTGAACACTTGCGGCGTCCCCCGGGGGACCTGCACGGCGGTTAGCCCTGGTCCCGCGTCCCGTGTGAACAGCGATGAATGAATTCATTCAATGCACGCCCCCCCCCCCGGGTGCACGAGTGTTATGGGTCCCGGCTGGAGATCCGCGAGCTCGGCTGAACACTTGCGGCGTCCCCCGGGGGACCTGCACGGCGGTTAGCCCTGGTCCCCGCGTCCCGTGTGAACAGCGATGAATGAATTCATTCAATGCACTTTCCCCCCCGGGTGCACGAGTGTTATGAAGCCGGGCTATCGTTCCCCGAGCTCGGCTGAACACTTGCGGCGTCCCCCGGGGGACCTGCACGGCGGTTAGCCCTGGTCCCGCGTCCCGTGTGAACAGCGATGAATGAATTCATTCAATGCACTTTCCCCCCCGGGTGCACGAGTGTTATGAAGCCGGGCTATCGTTCCCGAGCTCGGCTGAACACTTGCGGCGTCCCCCGGGGGACCTGCACGGCGGTTAGCCCTGGTCCCGCGTCCCGTGTGAACAGCGATGAATGAATTCATTCAATGCACGCCCCCCCCCGGGTGCACGAGTGTTATGGGTCCCGGCTGGAGATCCGCGAGCTCGGCTGAACACCTGCGCAAGCGCCGCTGCGGAGACCCGTTAGAAGCAGCCCCGAAGGCCAGCGAAAATAGCCGAGAGTTAAGCCCCTCCCCGCCGTGGCTTCGTCAGCCACTCGCCGCTTCAAGAGGGACGGGCCTCTGGTCATGTCATGTCATAAATCACATGACCAGAGGCCCGCCCATCCTGACGTTGCGGAAGTTTGCCGAAGACACAGCGGGGAGAGGCTTAACTCTCGGCTATTTTCGGACCCGGCGAGAAGGCAGCAGGACGCTCTATTCACGGCTAACTCCCCGCGGTCCCCTCTGACCGATCGGAGCCGGTTTAGCGCTCCAGGCAGTCGGATACTTTAGCGCCTCAGCAGCGGGGGCGACGACCTCTAACATTCCCCGGGGAGCTGCCCGAGTGTAAGGCCGGGACCCCCGTCTGCTGGGGGAAAAAAATACCTGCACGTCCCCCCCCGTGTGCACGGGTGTTATGAGCTCGGGCTGAACACTTGCTCGTCCCCCCCGCCCCCCGGGGAGCTGCACGGCGGAACAGCGATGAATGAATTCATTAAATGCACTTTCCCCCCGGGTGCACGAGTGTTATGGGTCCCGGCTGGAGATCCGCGAGCTCGGCTGAACACTTGCGGCGTCCCCCGGGGGACCTGCACGGCGGTTAGCCCTGGTCCCGCGTCCCGTGTGAACAGCGATGAATGAATTCATTCAATGCACGCCCCCCCCCCCGGGTGCACGAGTGTTATGAAGCCGGGCTATCGTTCCCCGAGCTCGGCTGAACACTTGCGGCGTCCCCCGGGGGACCTGCACGGCGGTTAGCCCTGGTCCCCGCGTCCCGTGTGAACAGCGATGAATGAATTCATTCAATGCACTTTCCCCCCCGGGTGCACGAGTGTTATGGGTCCCGGCTGGAGATCCGCGAGCTCGGCTGAACACTTGCGGCGTCCCCCGGGGGACCTGCACGGCGGTTAGCCCTGGTCCCGCGTCCCGTGTGAACAGCGATGAATGAATTCATTCAATGCACGCCCCCCCCCCGGGTGCACGAGTGTTATGAAGCCGGGCTATCGTTCCCCGAGCTCGGCTGAACACTTGCGGCGTCCCCCGGGGGACCTGCACGGCGGTTAGCCCTGGTCCCGCGTCCCGTGTGAACAGCGATGAATGAATTCATTCAATGCACGCCCCCCCCCCCGGGTGCACGAGTGTTATGGGTCCCGGCTGGAGATCCGCGAGCTCGGCTGAACACCTTGCGGCGTCCCCCGGGGGACCTGCACGGCGGTTAGCCCTGGTCCGCGTCCCGTGTGAACAGCGATGAATGAATTCATTCAATGCACTTTCCCCCCCGGGTGCACGAGTGTTATGAAGCCGGGCTATCGTTCCCCGAGCTCGGCTGAACACTTGCGGCGTCCCCCGGGGGACCTGCACGGCGGTTAGCCCTGGTCCCGCGTCCCGTGTGAACAGCGATGAATGAATTCATTCAATGCACGCCCCCCCCCCCCGGGTGCACGAGTGTTATGGGTCCCGGCTGGAGATCCGCGAGCTCGGCTGAACACTTGCGGCGTCCCCCGGGGGACCTGCACGGCGGTTAGCCCTGGTCCCGCGTCCCGTGTGAACAGCGATGAATGAATTCATTCAATGCACGCCCCCCCCCCCCGGGTGCACGAGTGTTATGAAGCCGGGCTATCGTTCCCCGAGCTCGGCTGAACACTTGCGGCGTCCCCCGGGGGACCTGCACGGCGGTTAGCCCTGGTCCCGCGTCCCGTGTGAACAGCGATGAATGAATTCATTCAATGCACGCCCCCCCCCCCCGGGTGCACGAGTGTTATGGGTCCCGGCTGGAGATCCGCGAGCTCGGCTGAACACTTGCGGCGTCCCCCGGGGGACCTGCACGGCGGTTAGCCCTGGTCCCGCGTCCCGTGTGAACAGCGATGAATGAATTCATTCAATGCACTTTCCCCCCCGGGTGCACGAGTGTTATGGGTCCCGGCTATCGTTCCCCGAGCTCGGCTGAACACTTGCGGCGTCCCCCGGGGGACCTGCACGGCGGTTAGCCCTGGTCCCGCGTCCCGTGTGAACAGCGATGAATGAATTCATTCAATGCACGCCCCCCCCCCCGGGTGCACGAGTGTTATGGGTCCCGGCTGGAGATCCGCGAGCTCGGGCTGAACACTTGCTCGTCCCCTGCAGTGTTTTTAGAAGAATTCCGCAGAAATCGGATTTTTTTGAGCAATTCAAATAAGAGTAACAGCATTTGCATCCCCGGTGTCATAAATATTTTCCACCAGTAGATGGCAGCAGCCCCTAGAATTGGAGTCGGCAACCATTCAAATACTTGAAAAAGTACATTTTAATGAGTTTTTAAGCCAATTTTGGCAGGCTCTCAAAGAATCAGCGAATGTGGTAGGGGGCTGAAAATTGCTACAGAGTACCTGTAGGACATGCAGATAAGTGGTGGAAAAGCACAGGTTGCTGGGCCTTTCGGTTCCGACGCTGCCCCTGTCCTTAAATGCCACTTCTAAGTGCACTGCAGGCCCCTTGAAAAAGTACATTTGGAAGGATTTTGAAGCCATGCAAGCAGGTAGAAACACCATTCCAAGGGCTGTAGTATCAGACTAACAGCCTGTAACTGAGCCCAGGGTTTTTAGAGCGATTCCTACAAAATTCAGCTTTTTTCCCATTCAACTAAGGCGACCGCTGCTTTAAGCCTATGGGTCATTTGTAACAATTTTGGCAGGCTCTCAAAGAATCAGCGAATGTGGTAGGTGGCTGAAAATTGCTACAGAGTACCTGTAGGACATGCAGATAAGTGGTGGAAAAGCACAGGTTGCTGGGCCTTTCGGTTCCGACGCTGCCCCTGTCCTTAAATGCCACTTCTAAGTGCACTGCAGGCCCCTTGAAAAAGTACATTTGGAAGGATTTTGAAGCCATGCAAGCAGGTAGAAACACCATTCCAAGGGCTGTAGTATCAGACTAACAGCCTGTAACTGAGCCCAGGGTTTTTAGAGCGATTCCTACAAAATTCAGCTTTTTTCCGTTTCTGTTTTTTTACGTTTTCTGGTGAAAACGCCTATACGTTTCAATGGGAATCACATTAAAATTAATATTTCAATAACCCCTGGAGCTACCACCTCATACGAGGTATCGTTGGATAGGTATGATTGCAAGCTACAAAACAACACCGCACTCGAGTTTTTATTCGACTGCTACACTAAATAACGACCTTAAATAGGTTTCGTTTACATTTGGCGAAAAAACGTCCCGTTC